>NC_143400.1:97232169-97392136 GCF_052110815.1 Crocodylus siamensis
GGCATCAGGAAAAGCTTCTTCACTGTTAGAACAGGAAGACAGGGGAACAGGTGCCCAGGGAAGGGGTGGACTCTCCATCACGAGAGGGGTTCAACAAGAGGTTGGGTTGGGGATGATCTAGGCAGGGGTAAGCCTACATGTAGGTACTTGCCATGCTTCTAGGATTTACTGATTGCCACATGGGGCTGGGAGGTAGCTCCTGTATAACATGTGGTATGGCCCTCTTCCTGGGATCTCTTGAGTGCACCTTTGCAGCACGTGGTTGGCCACCACAGTCCCCCTGCCTGTGGCAGGATCGGGTGTTACCTGTTGTGTTGTGTCGGGTGTTATGCGTAGCTTTCCTAAGAGACTGGACAATAGGATGATTTGGGTAGGCAGGGGGTTGGAGGAGATAACCGCTAAGGTTCCTTCCAGCCCCACTTCTCTAGTCTATGATTTAGTCTATAAGGTTCATATCCACTCTCTTTCTGCCTGACTTTAGACCAACACGGCTGAGTCCCTCTCGATGCTCACTTTGGCTACTCATTTCCAAATAATGCAGGAAGAAAGGCCCTGTTCTACAGCAACAGGGAACTGACTGAGACAGGACGTGAAGATGGACTCCAGCCAAGCTCCCTACAACAGCAAAGTGCAGGCAAAGCCTTGAGCGCTGCTCAGCTGCATGGTGATACCGTGTCCAGGTTTGGAGGAGCGGGCACGCGGGAAGTTTCTGCAGGTGAGAATCCCCTGCCCTCGGTACCCGGAGGCCCAAGATCGTGTCATGTAGACAACGCAGGACATTAACAGGGCAGGAAGAGGAAGGGAGTGCAGCATCCTGTGTCCACAGAGCACATCCGAGGTGTGGGCGCGACCAGAAAGAAAACAGGATTCGCTGGAAAGGGCAGTGGTTGCTGTCATCAGTCACTGGTCCTAATCCTGGTACAGCCCAGCAGGACCAGGCAGCATTTCCCCCCTTCTTAGACCAATGGGTTGTTATAGCCTTGGCTGCTCCTGCCTGGCTGAATGGCCCGGAGCAGCACTGAAGAGGAAGGAGACTTTGTCTTCATTTACCAAAAGGGTAACGAAATCAGAGAGATACAGCATCAGCTTTGGTAGGCAGTGGGCTTACGTCATCAGATCCTATGAAGGGACTACCATTTACCAGGCAGATGAGAATAGCCAGACACGTAACGATCGTCAATCCAGCCGTATTTCACCCCTTCAGAGGAGACTGCAACACTTCCGAGAGTTTTCTCCAGACCAGAGGGGAAAGCCCAGCCCAGCCCTGCCCTGATACCTGCGCTGGACCCAGCCATGTGCTGTCGGTGACTCAGAAGTGACCACACTATGTACAAGTGGGTCCGACACCAGAAAGAGCTCAAACAAGGAGCTCAAAACTATCCTCGGCAAAGCATGCCTCAAGCATGGGCTTGTTGCAGTGGGAACCGGGCATCTGCCGTGGGAGGTGTGAATAGTTTCTGTCCACAGGGGCTGAGCACTCAATTGAGAAAACAAGTCACTGTTACTAGGCCAACAAGTGGCAGATACCTCCTGGATCCAAAGGAGAAATGTCCCTTGTCCAAGGTGAGCACCTCGATATCAGGACAAAGAGCTCCTTAGCAATGCATTAGGTCCAAATTCATATGGGAGCAGAGAACCAAGCTACATGAAGGGGGCAGGGGGAGGTCAGGGCAAACCTTTGAGAATCTAATCAAGGATAAACCCTAGCACTTATGATGAATGCTTTGCATGTCTAAGTCATCTATGTATGGGGATCTTCAGCCTGGAAAAGCGCAGGCTCAGGGGTGATCTGATGGCCACCTAGAAGTTCATCGGGGTGACCACCAGGATCTGGGGGGGACGTTTGTTCACCAGAGCGCCCCAAGGGATGATGGGGTCAAATGGTCACAAACTCCTGCAAGACCGCTTCAGGCTGGACATAAGGAAGAATTTCTTTCCTGTCCGAGCCCCCAAGGTCTGGAGCAGTCTGCCAGCGGAGGTGGTTCAAGCGCCTACATTGAACACCTTCAAGAGTAAATTGGATGCTTATCTTGCTGGGATCCTGTGACCCCCGCTGACTTCCTGCCCTTTGGGCAGGGGGCTGGACTCGATGATCTCCCAAGGTCCCTTCCAGCCCTGATGTCTATGAAGTTTAAAAAAGGCTGAGTCTCACCCTCACCCCCCGTGAAATACAGCCAGCATCACACAACTCGCGGGTGGAAACCTGTGACGGGGAGCTTAAGCGACACGAAAAGCCCAGACCGAAACCGGAGGAGAGTCGAGCCCCCGCCCCGCATTCAGGAAAGCCCTTCGGCACACGCTTAACTTGAAGGAGAACTTCCCGGTCCTCGCCCCGCCACTAGAAAGCCCCCCTCCCCGCCCACAACAAACCACCACAGCACCCACACAAGAGGAGAGGCTCGCAGGCACGCACGGCGCAGCTGAGCTCTTGCATTTTCAAATGCACCGTGCTAAAAAACCACAACGGACCCTAGCCACGGAGGCGCGTGCGAGGGGTCCCCTCCGCCGGCGGAGCAGGCGCCGGCACGGTCTCCAGGCAGGCCGCAGCGAAGCGTGAAGCGGCCCCAGAAAAGCGGCTCTTAAAATAGCAGCTGGAGGGAGAGAGGGAGAGGGAGAGGGAGAGGGAGAGGGAGGGCGAGGGCGAGGGCCGGGCGGAAGAGGGGAGGAAAGCCCCCGGCCCGGGTCAGCACCGCGGACAGCGGCGGGCCGCGCTCGCCACGGCGCCGGCACCCCGGCCGGGCGCGCCCACCTGTGCTCCTGCTGGCTCTCAGGCGCCTTCCACAGAGACACTGCAGCATATGCGCGCCTTTGTGCAGGAGGTGCCCCAGGATCTTCATGGGGCTCCCGGCCGCCCTCCGGCCGCGGCTCCGCCACTTCGCGGGACTTCGCGCCGAGCCGGAGCGGAGCGGAGCGGAGCCGAGCCGAGCCGGGGGCCGGGCTCCGGCAAGCACGTCAAGCCCTGCGGAGCCGCCGCCGGGGCCCGGCCCGGCCCGGCCCGCCCCCCTGCCGGCGGCGGCCGAGCACGCGGGCTCCCCGCCGCCCCGGGCCGCCTCCGCCGGGCGCGGACGAGAGCGGCAACAAGTCCTGGCACGGGCACGGGCGCCCAGCCTTCCGCGCCCCCGCGCCTGTGAAACGATGCTGGCTGCTCACACTTGCCTCGGAGCCGCACAAGTCCCCAGAGGCGCGGGGCACCTCCACACCGGCCCGGAAACCCGGGCCAGGCAGGGCGGACCACGGGCACCACCACGGCAGCCCGGGCTGCGAGGGGGCAGGGGGCCGTGGTGGCCTTTGGGAAGGCCAGCCGGGGGCCGGGGGTCCGGGAAGAGTGGTCGCTCCTCAAGGAGACGATCCCCCCAGCCCAAAGGGAGGTCATCCCAACACGGATCGAAGGGGGCAGCAGAGCACACAAGCCCCCACGGCTCGCCAAAAGCATCCGGGAACGTCTCCTAGCTAGAAGGGAGGCGCACCCCCGATGGCGGGGGGGGGGGGCCGTCCCCAGGGAGGACTACACTGCGGTTCCTCGGGGGGCAGGGAGGCCAAGGCGGAGATGGGACTGGGACACGCGACCCGGATCAAGGACAAGAAGTCCTTTCTTAAATACATAGGGGACAAGAAGGTACCAGGTAAGGTGGGCCCCTGCAAGGCACGCTAGGAAATCTGGTCGTCACACCAGACGACAAAGCCAACATATTTAACAACTTCCTTGCCTCCATCTTCCTGAGCAGCGACCGGATCGGCCCCCACCAGGCCCCCCTCAGACCCAGGGTCAGGGCGGATCTACTCAGGGAGCGTCTGGCGGGACTGGACGTGTTCAAGTCAGCGGGTCCGGACGATCTCCCCCCCCGAGCGCTGAGGGAATTGGCTGCGGTCATTGCGGGACCCCCGGCACGGCTGTACGAGCACTCGTGGGGCTCTGGTGTGGGGCCGGAGGACGGGAAGAGGCCAACGTGGTTCCCATCTTCAAAAAGGGGAGGAAGGAGGACCCGGGAACTACAGGCCAGTCAGTCTTACCTCGATCCTGGGTAAGCTTTTTGAGAGAATTATTCTGGTGCATGTCCACGAGGAGCCGGGGGGAGATGATGCTCGGGGGCAACCAACACGGGTTCATCAGCAGCAGGTCCTGTCAGACCAACCTGGCGGCCTCTACGACCAGGTCACCAAATCCTTAGACACAGGGGGAGCAGTGGACATCGTCTTCCTGGACTTTCGGGAGGCCTTCGACACTGTCTCTCACCCCGTTCTCAGTAAGAAACTGGGGGCTGTGGTGTGGACACCCGCACAGTCAGATGTGTCCCAACTGGCGGGAGGGCCGCACCCAGACAGCGGTGGTGGACGGGTCACATTCGACCTGGAGGGACGTGGGCAGTGGGGTCCCCCAGGGCTCGGTCCTCGGGCCCGCACTGTTCAACATCTTCATCAGTGACTTGGACAAGGGGGTAAAAAGCACCTGTTCAAATCTGCTGATGACACTAAGATGTGGGGGGATGTGGGCATGCTAGAAGGGAGGAATAGGCTGCATTTGGACCTGGACAGGTGACAGGGGTGGGCGGATGAGACCAGGATGGGATTCAACACCGACAAGTGCAAGGTGCTGCACCTGGGGAGGAAGAGCCAGCACCATACCTACAGGCTGGGGACTCCCTTCTCATCAGGGCAGAGGCAGAAAAGGATCTTGGAGGCATCACTGATGCCAAGATGAACATGGGCCGGCAGTGTGGGGACGTGGTCAGGAAGGCCGACCGCACCTTGTCCTGCATCCACAGGTGCATCTCGAGCAGCTCCAGGGAGGTGATCCTCCCCCTCTATGCGGCACTGGTCAGGCCGCAGCTGGAGGACTGCGTCCAGGTCTGGGCGCCGCACTTCAGGAGGGACGTGGACAGCATGGAGAGGGTCCAGAGGAGGCCACTCGCGTGGTCAGGGGGCAGCAGGGCAGGCCTTACGAGGAGAGGCGACGGGACCTGAACCTGTTCAGCCTCCACAAGAGAAGGCTGAGGGGGATCTAGTGGCCTGTTACAAACTAGTCAGGGGGGATCAGCAGGCACTGGGGGAGTCCCTGTTCCCCCGAGCACTGCCAGGAGTGACCAGGAATAACGGTCACAAGCTGGCAGAGGGCAGATTCAGACTGGACATCAGGAGGTGCGACTTCACGGTCAGGGCGGCTAGGGTCTGGAACCAGCTTCCAAGAGAAGTGGTGCAGACTCCTACCCTGGGGGTGTTTAAGAGGAGGTTAGATGAACACCTTGCTGGGGTCATCTGACCCCATATTCTTTCCTGCCATGGCGGGGGGTCGGACTCGATGATCTGTTCAGGTCCCTTCCGACCCTAGAAACTATGAAACTATGACTTCGTGGAGCCCCAAAATGTTGCAACACATGTCCAACATGTTTACAGATCATCAAAATTAAACCTCTAAGGGGCCCCCAAATGACTGTCTTGCCCAGGGCCCCAACAACCCTAAGGACACCACTGCAGGAGGTGCCTGCAACACCCACATGCAGCCCCCCCAATGCCGTCTACACCCGTGTCCGAGCCTGGCAGAGGCCCTGAGTGTGAGCTGAGTTTGCCACGAGCTGCTGGGCGGCAGGCTAATTCTTGTCCTTCAAACCAGTCACTATCGCCGTGTACACTTTCCCCTGGCTCAATTACCCTTGCCAGAAGAGACAGCCATGCATGGCAGTACTTACAGAGAGCTTTTAGGGGATGCAATGGGGCCTAGGCTTTGTGCTCCGGGGTGAGTTTCACACTAAGACAGCCACGTCCCTGGTGCGATGCACGAGCACCAGGCCTCGTGCGTAGCCTGGCAGTGGGGAGGAGGATGTGTGGTGCCATAACCATCGTACCAGCCTGCGCAGCCTGACTTTGAAATTCCCCCAGCAGTTGGGGAGCAGGAGCAGAGGGAGCAGGGTGCACGTGTGCCACACGCGCGCGCGGACCCCCTCACCTCGGCGGCGGGGGCAGCAACAGCTGATTGCCCCCAGGGTAAGTGGGGCGGAGGGTGCGGCGCAGCTGAGGCGGATCCGGAGGGGAAGCCCTTCGGGCCCTACTAGCTCGCCCGACAGGGAGCCGCGCGGGCAGCCAGACCGCGGGGGGATCTAGCGGGGGGCACCTCCAAGTAGCCCCTTGGGGTGGTATTCCCAGCGGGAGGGGGGGTAAGGGGCGGGGCCGCCAGCATGCACTTCCGGCCTAGCCAGAAGATCTGATTGGCTGAGGGGTCAACTGCGGGAATCTCAAACTGCGGGCTTTAAAATTTCACGGTTTGAAATCCCCCCCGAGGGGGTCAGGGATGCAGAGGAGGAAATCGATGCCTGTCTCTGTTCTCTGCAGGCCCGGTCGCCCACTGAGCAGCCCCGCAGGAGACGCATCCACCGCACGCGTGGCAGGGGCCCAAATCCAGAGCGGCTGGGCCTAGGGCAGTGGAAGCTCCCCGGGTTCACCTGGGGAACAGGTTCGACGCCCTGGCAGCTGTGATGGAGAAAGACGGAGAAACTGCCTCCGGCGGGGACGATGCCACTCCCCACTTGACAAGGAACGGGCAGAGAGCGAACACCAGCAGGACGAAACGCCGGGTCCTCGTCATCGGAGACGCCATCCTGCGAGGACTGGACGGTCCCATCTGCCGGCCTGACCCCTTGACATGACAGGTCTGCTTCATGCCTGGGGCTCGGGTCAGGGACATCACGGAGAGGATCCCGGCCTACATCCGACCTGCAGGCCAGTGCCCCACGGTTGTCATCCACGTGGGGACGAATGACGTGGCCGGGGCAACCCTGACCGCATTATGAAGGATTTCGAGGCTCTGGGGGGCAAGCTGAAGGAGACGGGGGCGCAGGTGGTATTCTCCTCTCTTCTTCCGGTGAGCAGGCGGGCCGGCGACACGGGGCCGGCACTGGCGAGGTCAACCGGCGCTTACGCCATTGGTGCGGCCAGGCAGGCCTTGGGCTCCTCCATAATGACCCATGCTTTCGGGCGGGGGATTGCTGGGGCGGGATGGGCTTCACCTCTCTCCTAAAGGCAAGCGTGTCTTCTCTTCCAGGCTGGCTGATCTCGTACGGCGAGCTGTGGACTAGCCTCGCCGGGGGCGGGGGCCGCAGGAAGACGAGGAGACGCCACCCGAGCAAGACAGGTGACAGATGCAAGGAGTGCCCAGGTAACACACGGGGTCCAGACAGTCTCCCAAATCGGGGGGTGGCACACGCCGCTAGGCAGGGCCTTAAATGCCTGTATACCAATGCTCGTAGTATGGGGAATAAGCAGGAGGGACTCGCCCTCAGAAGAGCCAGTTCAGACCCAGACGTAACAGGGCTACAGAAACGTGGTGGGATTCGTCCCACGACTGGGCAGTCAGCGTTAGGGGTTATCGGCTTTACAGGCGGGACAGAGAAGGGAGGGAAGGGGGGGGAGCTCCGTGTCAAGGGGCAATACACATCCTCTGCCGGCCGAACGGGGTCGGAGGGGCAAGTGGAAGTGCTCTGGGTCAAGATACAAGGGGGCCTTGGGGAGAGGGATCTAACGGGGGGGTCTACTACAGACTCCCCAGCCAAGGGGAGGAGCTGGACCGGGAATTTTCGGGCCAGCTTGCAGAGGCACTTAAGGCGAGGGATGTAGTTGTCATGGGGGATTTAAATTACCCGGACATCTGCGGGGAGGAGCAGTCAGCCAGGTCGGACCGTTCCCGGGGGCTCCTGGCCGAGATACAGGACCGCCACTTAATCCAGGAGGCGCGCGGGCCCACCAGAGGAAACGCCCGGTTGGACCTGGTCCTGGCCACAGGCGACGACCTGGTCGGGGGCCTCAGGTCCTCGACCCCCCGGGCGACAGCGAGCATCGCTTGCTGGAGTTCACCGTCCGGCGCAGGGTGTCGAGGGCCTGCAGCAAGGCGGTAGCCCTGGACTTCAAGAGGTCCTTGGGCCCACGCTGTTCAAGCTCTTTATCAGCGATTTGGACAACGGGGTGAAAAGCAACCAAAATTTGGGGTGAGGTGAGCACGCTAGTAGGGAGGGAAAGACTGCAGCAAGACCTGGATAGGTTACAGGGGTGGGCTGACATAAACAGGATGCGTTTCAATACTGACAAGTGCAGGGTGCTGCACGTGGGCAGTAGTAACCAGCAGCACACTTATAAGATGGGAAACTCCCTTCTTGAGAGCACGGAGGCAGAAAGGATCTTGGAGTCATTACCGACTCCAAGGTGAACGTGGGCTGACAATGTGAGGTCACAGTTGGCAGGGCTAATCTCACCTTGTCCTGCATCCACAGATGCATCTCGAGCAGGTCCAGGGAGGTGACCCTCCCCCTCTGTGCGGCACTGGTCAGGCCGTCAGGCCGCAGCTGGAGGACTGCGTCCAGTTCTGGGCGCCGCACTGCAGGAGGGATGTGGACAGCATGGAGAGGGTCCGGAGGAGGCCACCCGCATGGTCAGGGGACAGCGGGGCAGGCCCTGCGAGGAGAGGCACCGGGACCTGAACCTGTTCAGCCTTCACAAGAGAAGGCTGAGGGGGGACCTGGTGACTGTCTATAAACTCACGAGGCGGGACCAGAAGGGTTTGGGGGAGACACTGTTTCCCTGAGCCCCCACATGTAACAAGGAATAATGGCCACAAGTTGTTGGAGAGGAGGTTTAGATGAGACATCCGTAAGAATGACTTCACAGTCAGGGCGGCTAGGATCTGGAGCCAACTTCCAAGGGAAGTGGTGCTGGCTCCTACCCTGGGGGGCTTTAAGAGGAGGCTTGATGCCTACCTGGCTGGAGTTCCTTGAGCCCAGTTTTTTTTCTCCTGCCCGGGCAGGGGGTCAGACTTGAAGATCTACAAGGTCCCATCCAACCCGACTTCTATGATCCTATGATCCTTGCTGAACAACGCTGGATGTTGGGCGAGTCACTGGGGGCCAGATCCACAAACCAGTCAGGCACCCAACTCCCTGCTGAAATCCATGGAGAATCCGGTGCTTAACTGGCTTGGTGGATCTGGGCCTTGGTCTCTTAATTCCTCGCTCACCCCACCTATGAAGCGGGAACAGCAGCAGACCCCTGCTCCATCGGGGTGCTGCTAAAGTAAATCCTGCCCATTGTATTGGTGACAAGCTAATATCCTATCTACACTTTTAAACCACAGTCCAACACTGGTTAAGTTTTACAAGCAAATTGTTAATACATTGCAGAAAAAGCAGCACTGGCTTGTTCTTTCATTCAATTTAACCTTGCTTCGTCGTGCCTCATCCACCTGGCCATGCCAATTAGCACTGCCCCCGACGATTAGCTCTTAGCAAGGAAACCTGTGCACCCACCGCTACTAGTGGTGCCCCGTGCTGAAGCCAAGCTGCAGGTGCATCACTCTTTTTCACATCAGATTGATGTGTCGCTCACCCAGGGTGCTCCATACCTCGATGGTCCCAGAATGAGCAGCAAAGGGACTAAGCAGAATTGCTCCTTCTCCTTGCTCAGGCCTACTCCAACCAGCAACCCGGTGCCCAGGGCCACTATCCCAGCTGTCTTTATATCCCTCTGTGAATGCTGGTCTCTGACCCGACAGACACTGCCAGCCAACCACAGCTGGGGAGAGGATAATCCCAGACCACTACATATTGCACGAAAACACACCGGTTTTTGTTACCTCGCCTCTCTCCTCCCCAAATTATAACCCTCTGTTATACCTTGTCATAACTCTTCTGTGGCAGGGCTTATGTTTCCTACATGAACGTACAGCTCCCAGCACAACGGAGCCCCTGTGTCTGGCTAGGACTCCTGGCTGCCAAAACTGAACAGCAGCCACCTTTTGCCAAGAGCTGTGGCAGCACATCTGGCACAATGGATCTCCGGGCTCCAGAGGCACATCTACACGTGTGCTTTAATGTGTATTAGCCTATCTTAATGCTCATTAAAGCATCACTTAAAAACATGCTTTTTAGTTAATATGCATCAAAATAGGCTACTGCACATTAAGCATCACTTTAAAACTGCTTTTTAATTAATGCGTATTAAGACAGGCTAATGTGCATTTTCCTAGTACTTCAGAACAGAGATACTAGATTTAATGTGCATTAACTAAAGTGCATTAATGCACGTGTAGACACACCTAAGCAGCTGAAATAAGTGAACTACAGAGTCAAGGTGTTTCCCTTCCTTCCCTCACCGCCCTCTGCCAGCAGCCTACTCAGTTGTAATAGAGGGGAATCCCTGTTGAATGCTCCCAGGATCAATTAGAGCAGAAGGGCAGTCTCATAGGTGCCGGAGGACCCTGTTTCCAATATTGATCTGAGGATGTTTAAAGACTCCTATATGAATCTGGAAATTATCTACACACAAGAACCTGCAAGAGGGAGACTGGGAAAGACTTAAATGAAGCAATCAGCAGAGGCCCAGATACTCAGGGAAAATCTAGCAAGAGTGGTCCCAGGAAGTGCAAAACCAAACAAACAGCCCCCTCTCCCCCTTGTTTCTTTGACAGCAAATAGCCAAAATCCTGGAATCACGGCCATCTGCAAGGGCATGGCAATCAAGGTACACAACAGAAGGAGTTACTTCAAATGGGAATGCCAAGTTAAATGTATGACTACTACTAATAAAAAATAGAGTAATAACGACTGCAATAAATGGTGAAAAGGTAAAATATAAAAGCCAACACCTTTTTTCTTTTGAAATTTCTTAACTGGGAAAGCAAAAGATACGTTTTGTTTCAACAGAGGGCAGGCATTAGGAAACTATCATTTGAACCCAGAAGTACATTTTGATCCTGCTGCATTTGAGTCAAGCTGGGTAAACAGTGAGGAATCAAACATGTATTCTGTGTGTTTATTTCAAATCATCCCCTCGATCCCCCAGGACATTCAAATACAATATTTGAGGCACACAGTTCCAAATTACTCCTCCGATTCTGCCTCATCAGACTGAAACCAAAACTAGAGTGTGGGAATTTGATCTCGCACCAATTCTGCATCTGTGCAACTCCACCGGCTTCGAGGGATTTAGTTCCCAGTTTACATTTTAATAAGATCAGTGTAAAAAGAGGCAAAATATTATATTTGGCAATTTTAAATGATGCCCATAGAAGATCTGATGGGCACATGCCTCCTTTCATAGTTTCATAGTTTCTAGGGTCAGAAGGGACCTGAGCAGATCATCTAGTCCGACCCCCTGCCATGGCAGGAAAGGGTACTGGGGTAAAGCACCCCAAGCAAGGTGTACATCTAACCTCCTCTTACAGACCCCCAGGGTAGGAGCCAGCACCACTTCTCTTGGGAGTTGGTTCCAGATCCTAGCCGCCCTGACCGCGAAGTCGCGCCTCCTGATATCCAGTCTGAATCTCCCCTCTGCCAGCTTGTGACCGCTATTCCTGGTCACTCCTGGCAGTGCTCGGGGGAACAGGGACTCCCCCAGTGCCTGCTGGTCCCCCCGACTAGTTTGTAGACGGTCACTAGATCCCCCTCAGCCTTCTCTTGTGGAGGCTGAACAGGTTCAGGTCCCGTCGGTGTTGAATCCCATCCTATTCTCGTCCGCCCACCCCTGTAACCTGTCCAAGTCTGATTGTAGCCTGTTGCATCCTTCCAGTGTGCCCACGTCCCCCCACATCTTAGTGTCATCAGCAAATTTGAACAGGGTGCTTTTTACCCCCTCATCCAAGTCGCTGATGAAGATGTTGAACAGTGCGGGCCCGAGGACCGAGCCCCGGGGGACCCCACTGCCCACGTCCCTCCAGGTCGAGCATGACCCATCCGCCACCGCTCTCTGGGTGCGGCCCTCCCGCCAGTTGGTGACACATCTGACTGTGTGGGAGTCGACACCACAGCCCCCAGTTTCTTAATGAGAGCGGGGTGAGAGACAGTGTCAAAGGCCTTCAGGAAGTCCAGGAAGACGATGTCCACTGCTGCCCCTGCGTCTAGTGATCTGGTGATCTGACTGTAAAAGGCCACCAGGTTGGTCTGACAGGACCTGCCACTGATGAACCAGTGCTGGTTGCCCCTAAGCATGCAGTCCCCCGCTGGCCCCTCCTGGATGTGTGCCAGCGTAATTTTCTCAAACAGCTTGCCTAGGATCGAGGTAAGACTAACCGGCCTATAGTTTCCCGGGTCCTCCTTCCTGCCTTTTTTGAAGATGGGGACCACATTGGCCCTCTTCCAGTCCTCTGGTACCTCACCGGAGCACCACGAGTGCTCGTAAAGCCATGCCAGGGGACTTGCAATGACCTCGGCCAGTTCCTTTAGGACTCTAGGGTGGAGATCATCCGGGCCAGCTGACTTGAATACGTCCAACCCCTCCAGAAGCTCCCTAACTAAATCCTCGCTAACCCATGGCCCAGGTGTGCCTCCCCCAGGGCCCGAGGGGGGCCCAGCAGGGAGGTGGCTGTCCTGGTCCCTACCTAGGAAGACGGAGGCAAAGAAATTGTTAAACATGTTAGCTTTGCCGTCTGGTGTGACGACCAAGTTTTCCATGGCGTCCTGCAAGGGCCCCACATTACCCGGGACCTTCTTTTTACCCCCTACGAATTTAAAAAGGGACTTCTTATTGTCCTTAATCTGGGAAGCTAGTCCCAGTTCCATCTCCGCCTTGGCCTTCCTGACTGCCCCCCTACATCCCCGAGCAACTGCAGAATAGCCCTCCCTGGTGATGACCCCTTCTTTCCATTGGGGGTGCGCCTTCTTTTCAGCAAGGAGACATTCCCGGATGCTCTTGGTGAGCCGTGGAGGCTTGTGTGCTCTCCTGCTCCCTTTGATCCTTGTTGGGATTACCTTCCTTTGGGCTTGGAGGATCGTCTCCTTACGGAGCGACTACTCTCCTTGAACACCTGGCTCCCCTCCCCTCCAGGACCTCAGCACTTCTCCAACTATCCTCCTTAGCTCGGTGAAGTCTGCCCTCCTAAAATCTAGGGCTGCTGCCTTACTGCAGGCCTTTGCCACCTTGCGCTGGACGGTGAATCCCAGCAGGCGATGATCGCTGTCGCCCAGGCGGTCGAGCACCCGCACCAGGTCATCACCCGTGGCCAGCACCAGGTCCAACAAGGTGTCCCCCCCCGGTGGGGCTGCGCACCTCCTGGGTTAGATGGAGGTCCTGCACTCCGGCCAAGACCCTGCGTGAGCGGTCAGACCTGGCTGACTGCTCTTCCCAGCAGATGTCCAGGAAATTCAGGTCCCCCATGACCACCACATCCTTAGCCTTCACCGCCTCTGTGAGCTGATCCAAGAAATCCTGGTCAAGCTCTTCTCCCTGGTTGGGAGGTCTGTAGTAGACCCCCACCGTTAAGTCTCTTTCCCCTCGACTGCCTTGTACTCTAACCCAAAGCACTTCGGAGTGCCCCTCCCCTGGCTCCTTGCTAATTGATGAGGACGTGTATTCCTCCTTAATATAGAGCACCGTGCCCCCACTTCTCTTTCCTATCCTGTCCCTCCTGTACAGCCCATAGCCCTTGACATTCACCGCCCGGTCATGCGTTGCGTCCCACCACTTTCTCTGTAGTCAGATATAGGATTTCTCTTAATGAATGCAGGAAAAAAACAAGCGATAAAGGACAATTCTTGAGGAGGAGTAGCACATTTTGCTTTGGGTCTGGGAAATGCTCAGCCCCTTTTGAATGTAGCCATAAAGCCATCATCAACAACCCCAACCCAGCTGGGCAAAAACCCAATCAAAACACAGGGAGTTTTTGGAAAGCTCACAGGACTTAGTTTTGAGACAACATGTCGCAGGCGTCAAGAAAATATTGGAGAGATTACTCATTCTCATCCAAAAGGAGACAAAGTGCACTCCTCCGCAGAGGGCCAGAGCCCAGACAAGACGCTGTTTCAGGGGGACAGAAGGGGTGCATAAATCCTGTGCGTTTGTGCATGGGTTTACATCTCTCTCACAATAAATCATGTCACTGGAGCCACTGTCAAAATGCAGCCGCATGCCGCTTGCTCATGGAGCGCCGTGACCGAAGGGGAAAAGCATCCTCGAGTTGAAGCCAGAGGTTGCGTTCACCGAAACGCAGAGGACAGGCAAGGGGAGGCTCACTGAGAAGAGAGCCTGATGTCAGGTACGTCTCCCCCTTCTTAAACACCCACTGCCCTTCTGAAGTGTGGAGCAGAGACCAAAACACTTATGATGCTCAGAAAGTTGCTTTCTATTAAGCATGGAAATGGCTGGGCTCTGAAAAGGAAAAGAAGGCAATATCCAGGCAAGGAAGGACCTCAAGGAGTATTATTCATAAGAGTTTATCAGTTGTGAAAGCAAAAATGAATCAAAGAGGAAAAAGTCTAATGGAAACCAAGGAGAGCAGTCGGAACAAGCAATCTCCCTTCCTGTAGCAAAGGTAGGGCCTAATCTACCATCACCCGGTATTTATCACAGCTTCTCACCTTCTGGCATAGAGTTTGTTCCCAAATATATTTGTGATTCACCCTCTGTAGCTTCACTCCAAGGAGGTGGGGGATTTACATCGGGGAGGGGTCCTGGGGGAATTTCCAGAGATCGTCAAGGATCACAGACAAAGTAGGGCTGGAAGGGACTTCAGGGAGCCAAATCTAAACCAGCCCTGCTCAAAACAGGGTTACCCCCGTCTAAATCACCCTATACAAGTGTTTGAATGAACTATCCATGAAACTGCAATGACCAAAACACCAAGATCCCCACTTCTTAATTGGACGCAGCAGGACCAATTAAGGTTTCCCACTCCACAGGAAAGCAAAACCCCCAGGGTCCGCGACGATCTGACAGCGAGGTAAATTCCTTCTTGACCCCGTATGGACACCAGCAAAGGCCAGAAGCCTGGGGACACCAAAGATGCTAAACACTTACAGCTCCCCCAGTCTTCACCACTTCATAAGTGCCAGGCATCCAAGCAGATCAGGCCCATTTTACAGACAGGAAACAAAGGCAAAGGTGATCAAGTGATTTAACCAAGGTCACAATCTGCAGCAGAGAAGGAACAGGTCTCCCAAGCCAGTGTCTTAAAGCTCAAGATTAGTCGTGACCGTTACACTATTGGACTGATAAACTTTTTCAGAAGACAACGGCGACACTGTTTCGAAAGTAACACTGCCACGCACACATGGCACGTACTCCGAGTCGAAGACAGCAACAGCATGGAAAGAAAAAAGCCTGAAATTGCACATGGCAAGCAGAAAAGACCCATTCCTTAATTGCTTTCATATAGTCAAATGACAAGTCCATGATGTGACCTGGAACCTAACAGAAGACACTTCCATGGCTCGAATAACAGACTGGCTTAGGAAAATCTCAGTCTTTCCTCAGCTCAAAGCAGATTTAGAAAAAAAAGGGATGTCCCATGCTCTTGAACATTTAATAGGTTTATCCTCAGACGCATAAAATGCTCGTGGTAATGAGTATTTATTCGCTGCTCTTCCAGACATTAAAGAGGAGCATAATACGCTGTGTACAGAAGGTTTTGTGCATCAAATGTCTTGAATGAATGGATGAAAGGCTGGCAGGAGGTAGCTCATGCTCGTCTCAAAGGCAGTATTACTGTAATCCCATGTGCTGGAAGTCACAAGGCAAATTCAGGTGGAGGGAGCTGCACCAGACAAAAACAAGGTCACTCGGAAACCGGCACGGGTGTTATGGTTTCACAGCGGTAGATCCTGTCCTTGGACGATTTATTCCTGCTTTTTGATTTTCGCTTTATCAACAGGGCTTAAAAACAGACTCTGATGCTTCGTGGCAGCATGGAGGGACCCGCTCATTTTCTCAGCCACCTAGAACAGGGTTTAAATAATGCTAAAGAGGAAAAGCCAACTTAGCTGGGATAAAATTGAGGAGACAAATGAGTGCTCCTTTCCCAGCAGCAACACTGACTCACGGCCCGTGTCGCTGTGCAAGTGATCTAGCCTCGGGGCTCTGTTTTCCCTTCTGTTAAATGGGCGCTGTTATTTGCCAGGCATTGTGGAGATCCCCATGCCAAAGGGAGGGTGGCAGGAGCTGCCAAGGCACTACCAGGCATTGCAATCAGGCATGCTTGCACTTAGTCCCCCTGCCACACGTGCCTAGCTGGGTGGCTCGCATTGCTCCCTGCGGCACCAGCAGCCCTGCTCCCATATTCATCTAGGCCTCGATGCTCTAGGGCAGGGTGGGCAAAACCTTCCAGCTGCATGCCTCTGCCAGAGAGGATGCTGCATTGAGGACAGCTTGAGTCTATCCCCACCCTCCTGCAGGATGCACTCCTTAAAGGCACAACCCAGTATGCTCCAAGCACTAAAGGGACTTTCGTTGCTTTGTGCCTTCCCAGAGTCAGTGCAACCCCTGGCATAACTTCAGTAGCCCCAAGGGCTGCTCTAAACTATAGCAGCCTCCTGAGGAACAAGGCACGTGTGACAGGCCAAAACTTCACCAGGTGTCTGAAGGTGGAGAAAAGTCCACCCAGAGCAGCCCAGTAACACCCATTCCTGGGGGAATTCTCTCCAAGTCCCTTGGGGGATGTTTGCAGGCACTGTATGCCATAAAAGAAGGGACTGCCTCACAGCCCCGTGGGTCCGTGCCAGCCGTGGCAGCACATGGACTGCCGTGGTCCCCTGGCTTTACCTGCGGCAGGCTTGGGTGGGATGCCTGCGCTGCGTCAGGGTTGACAGCAGGGTTTAGATGATGGATGTGTCTGGACTGGTTTGCACAGAGCTGGTCCTGCCTCAGGCAGGGGGCTGGACTAGATGCGATCTCTGGAGTTCGCCTCCAACCTTGCTTCGCTATGTGAGCACTGGATGGGACTTTTCGGCTGGTCCCCCAAATGGTGCAAGGTTGTACCCCTCTGTCCTCTGGAGCCAGAGGTGGATCAGCAGTGACACGGGTGCCTTGTGCAAGCGCCTCCTGAGCTCGGTGGCAGCTCTGCCTGCGGTTGCCAGGGCGGACCAGGCTCCGGGGATCCCCCGGGAGGGCAACACGCCTCTGCTAAGCCGGTTGTCAGGCAGCCGCTGCCCCGAGGGGGTCGGATGCAGCAAGAGGTGTGCGCTGGCGGGACGTAACGAAGTCCCCGGTGCGAAGGCCGGAGATGCTGGAATGTTCCCGTGCAGCGCGACCCGGCTAATTGAGGTCACGAATCCATCAGAGGCCGGGATGCTCTCTGCTCGGAGACATTTGCCGGGAAACAGCTTGCCGCTCCGTGGAGACGTTTCTGGAGCACGCGCCCAGTCGGCTCAGCACTGCCGCCCAGCGCAGCCCTCGGGCCCGCTCGCTTGGGGGGCCGGGTGCCCATGGGGCCGGCCAGCTGCCCGTCCCACAGCCTCCATCGTGACCCCTTCTCCCGGCAAACACGGCACCAGTCCCTTTCTTTCTGCCAGGCTGCGGTGAGGCCACCTGAGCGCCACGGATGGATGCAGCACGGTTTACCTGCTCGAGCAGGGGCTAGGGGGTGTCCCCAGGTCATCCCCGACTTGCCTCATACACCTGAGCCAAACACAACCTGTTGGTGCCTCAGTTCCCTTATTTAAGAGCCGGCACAAAGCATCTGTTTAATGGGGGGAGAGGAGGGCAGTGAGCACAAGGAGTACAGATCCTGCTTCAGATCTCCCTTACCCCAGGCAGCACAGGGATCCCCCAGGGATCCCAATCACTGTCATGGCAGCAGCTTGCATTTTTGCAACGGAGATGGGAAGCGCCTCCACTTCTGCACTGAGATCACACACACGCACAGCCAGGGCCCATCTGTACAAGCTCGCATGCATGAATCCCTGCCTGCTGGGACTATGCTTTGAGGGTCCTTTTCTACTGAAGTTCACACCCCGTGCAATCACAGTGAAAAATCTCTGCAGCCCCAGGCTTTGCAGGTTCAGTCCAGCTTGTGTGCTAACGAGCCAGGAGGTCTGCAGAGCAGAAAGGGTACGTGCACCTCACGGAGAAGTGCACAGGCAGGCTTGCCCCTCCAAAAGGTTTGCAAGCCTAACTGTGCCGTCCAGCTTCCCTGATGCGGCAGCTCCCCGAGGACTGCTTGTCACTTGGCCCCATAGGTTTAGCTCAAGGGGTGCCGACAGCAGAAGAGTGAGACGGTGTAAAACTGGGGATGCATCAGGTGCTAAAGGAACTTGGTGGCTTGAGAGGACCAATGGCCCAGACAGCAGATCCTCGAAAGGTCAGGGCTTATAGTCATCCCAGACCTAGGCCCCGTGCCCTACAGGAGTCTCCATTTTTTCAGCTGTATCAAGTTCAGAGAAATGTTTGTTCTCTAAAAGTTCCTTATTTTAAAAAGGAAATTAAATTGTATTATTACAACAACTACTAATACTAATAGCACCAACTACTAACAACAACTACTACTAATAGCAATTATGATAACAGCAGCAGCACATACCAAAAACATCACAAGACCTTGTCAGAAAGAGCTCACAACATCTTTCCCACAGAAACATTAAGATTCCTGGACTTGACTTATCTCCTGATCAGGCCAAAAGGGTAAAATCTCACTTTTTCACATTTCATTTTGATCATGCTGAAACCAGTTGCTTTCATAGTTTCTAGGGTCAGAAGGGACCTGAGCAGATCATTGAGTGCAACCCCCTGCCCTGGCAGGAAAGAGTACGGGGTCAAACGACCCCAGCAAGGTGTTCATCCAGCCTCCTCTTAAACACCCCCAGGGTAGGGACCAGCACCACCTCTCTTGGGAGTTGGTCCCAGACCCTAGCCGCCCTGACCGTAAAGTCGCGCCTCCTGATGTCTAGTCTGAATCTCCCCTCTGCCAGCTTGTGACCGTTATTCCTGGTCACTCCTGGCAGTGCTCGGGGGAACAGGGACTCCCCCAGTGCCTGCTGGTCCCCCCTGACTAGTTTGTAAGAGGCCACTAGACCCCCCTCAGCCTTCTCTTGTGGAGGCTGAACAGGTTCAGGTCCCGTCGCCTCTCCTCATAGGGCCTGCCCTGCTGTCCCCCGATCATGCGAGTGGCCTCCTCTGGACCCTCTCCATGCTGTCCACATCCCTCCTGACGTGCGGCGCCCAGAACTGGACACAGGACTCCAGCTGCGGCCTGACCAGCGCCGCACAGAGGGGGAGGATCACCCCCCTGGACCTGCTCGAGATGCATTCGTGGATGCACGCCAAGGTGCGGTTGGCCTTCCTGACCGCGTCCCCACACTGCCGGCCCTTGTTCATCTTGGCATCAGTGATGACTCCAAGATCCCTTTCTGCCTCTGCCCTGACGAGAAGGGAGTTCCCAGCGTGTAGGTATGGTGCCGGTTCTTCCTCCCCAGGTGCAGCACCTTGCACTTGTCGGTGTTGAATCCCATCCTGTTCTCATCCGCCCACCCCTGTAACTTGTCTAGGTCTCATTGCAGCCTATTCCTCCCTTCTAGCATGCCCACATCCCCCCACATCTTAGTGTCATCAGCAAATTTGAGCAGGTGCTTTTACCCCCTCGTCCAAGTCACTGATGAAGATGTTGAACAGTGCGGGCCCAAGGACCGAGCCCCGGGGGACCCCACTGCCCACCTCCCTCCAGGTCGTACATGCCCCGCCACCACCGTTCCCTGGGTGCGGCCCTCCTGCCAGTTGGCGACACATCTGACTGTGTGGGTGTCTACATCGCAGCCCCCGGTTTCTTAACGAGAACGGGGTGAGGTGGGGTGAGAGACAGTGCTTTGTCTTGCTAGAATCCCCCTTCTTTTTTACTTGCTAAGATTGGTGTTAAAGCAAGCTGAAACAAACCATTTTGACCTGATGGAAAATTATTGATAATTTCCCAATTTTTTTCAACATTCTGGCAAACATCAACACACCTCCACATAACAATGTTTCAGTTTTCTTGAATCGGCATTTTCCATGGTGGAGATGGGGGTAAAACACTTTCCCACTGAACAGCATCAATGAGGGCTACCGTATCAGCTCATACAGGATGGGAGCCTGCAGCACACACGTGTAGGGCAAGTATTAAATACCAACTCAGGTGGGAGCGATTTGATGCAGCTCGTCACTGACAACAGTTGGGAGAGCCTGGTGCTCCCCTGCCGCATAATCCCGGCTCTCACCAACCCCAGCCTGTTCCTTCCTCTTTATGTATCCAACACCAGTCCTGAAATGCTGGTCAAGGCAACAGCAAGGAATGATGCTCCTGCTACTTCCTAGAGTTCAGGAATAATATCCCAGGTCCTGAGCAGTACTTGCTTCTTTTCTTGATCCTCAACAACCTGCCTGCAGGTTGCCGATGTCCCCCAGACGTTGTGTAGGCGCAGCCCATAGGAAAGATGAGCTGGGTTGGCACAGTGCGTCCAATGTGCGGCTATTCCAACCGCCAAGTGCATGGCGATACCTGGTGCAGGTGTTGAAGCCCACCAAAAACTACCCCATGCACAAACAGCACCACTGCTGCTAGCTCTGAATGAGGGGTACGAGGCAGAGGAGGGGAGAAAGGCTAGCAGAGCAGGTCAGGAGTTCTCCAGCGACACGCTGGGAGGAGCGCTGCCAGCAGATCGAGGGCAGTGATTCCTCCTCTCTATTCGGGACTGGGGAGGCCACATCTGGCGTCCTGTGTCCAGCTGTGGGCCCCCACTACAGAAAGGATTTGGACATGTTGGAGAGAGTCCAGCGGAGGGCAATGAAAGTGGTTGTCGGGGACAGGACTGGCGAGGAGAGGCTGGGGGAACTGGGCTGATTGAGTCTGCAGAAGAGAAGACCGAGGTGGGATTTGATAGCAGCTTCACCTCCCTGCAGGGGGGCTGCAAAGAGGATGGAGCTGGGCTGGTCTCAGTGGGGGCAGGTGACAGAAGGAGCAATGGGCTCAAGTTGCAGCAAGGGATGTTTAAGTTGGATACTAGGAAAAGCTCTCTCATGAGGAGGGTGGTAAAGCCCTGGAAGAGGCTACCCGGAGAGGTGGTGGAGTCCCCATCCTTGGAGGTGTTGAAGCTCTTGCTAGATAAAGCCTTGGGCTGATTGGGGCTGGTCCTGCTTGGAGCAGGGGTTGGACTAGATGTGGCCTCACTTTCTATGATTCGGTGTTTGTCAGATCATGGCAATTCAAAAGGATCTCACCAAGCTGAGCGAGCGAGCAAAACACATGACAGATGAACTTTGCTGTCGACAAGTACAAGGTAACACACCTGGAGGAAAAAACGTCAACCATATGCACCCAGTGCTGGGCCCTGAACCAGTTGTTAAGACTCAGGAAAGAGACTTCAGAGTTGTTGTAGATAGTTCTCCAAAAACACTAGCTCAGCGTGCAGCAGGGACCAAAAAAGCCAGTAAAATGCTGGGCATCATTAAGAACATAACTGAGAACAAAACAGAGAACATTATATAAATACCTGGTGCGCCCTAACCCTAACCCTCCGTCCTCCTCAAAAAATACCCTCTCTTTTGGCCAGTGAACATCTGATTGTTTGGACCAAGTGAAACTGCTCCAGTGGAGCAGTCTAGTGATATGCTGGGGCTGACATAAGAGGAGAGACTAAAAAGGCCAGGCCTATTTAGTTGAGGAAGGAGATGTTTTTTGGGGGGGCCATGAGAAGGGTTTACACAATACTACATGGAGATACAAGAAGAAGAATACAAGAACAAGGGATCATAACATGAAACTAGTAGGTAGTAAGTTTACAACTAGCACAAGGAAGTGGGGGGTTTTTCACACCATGTGCCATTCACGTGTGGGACTCACGGAAAAACCCTGGTCCGGCCCAGTTCACTCTCCCTTTCAGCCCCTCTCTCTGCCCCCATATGACACAAGACTGGGCACGCTGGACTGAGGGTCTGACTCGTACACAGCAGCTCTTATGTGCTCGTGTCTCCACCTCCGCCCCGGAGAGGTTTCACATTTTAGGACCTCGGCATTTTTTCACAAGATGTCACTTTGCTTTCTGACCGGTCCTGACTTAAATGGCAGGACTGTCCATTAAAAATGGGGGCTCAATTGTTTTACCTTCACCTACCATCATACCTGGTGTGGTCACTTTGGCAGGTGGACCCCACTGGTCCCATTCAGTATAAGGCTGCAGGAGACCTAATATGAGGTCGAATACAGCCCCGACTATATGAAAAACTGATGCGCTCCCCACATGGCTGGGCAGGGGATGTTTGTCCACCCGCGGGGCAAGGCTTGTGAGGCTGTGGCTGTGTAAAAAGCCAGCTTGGTGTCTGCCGCCTACCCTCTCCCCGCAGGTCTCTGTGCCACAGGGCTGTTTCCAAAACCCCAGAGCCCGCTCCACGTTGGCGAGTGGTTTTTCTCCTGCCCCTCCCCGGCTAGCACACGCGACTTCTGGCAACTACGATATTCTTTGTATTTAAAACTGCCCTGACCACACAGGCAGCAGAGTCTCGCTGGGATAAAAAGCTGTTTGTAAGTGGCCTGATGCCAGTCTCTCTGCAGACTTGATGCTCGTCATCTCTACATGCAGGAAACACATTTGCCTACGTGGCCTGGTCTTGCCGGAAAGCTCAGACAACTCAATTCCCGTCTGCTTCACGGGTCTCTGCTGACCCCCGCACCCAAGCTCTGCTCCCTGTGCGTGTGCATGCATTTGTTGGGTCTCTCTGAGATGCAAGGCCTTTCTCTTCCCTCAGCACTCTGCCTCTCAGCTACTGCCCCCACCCTACCCATGTGCTGCCTGCAAGACCACATATATGTCAGGTCCTCCTGCACCCTGTGGGAGCCTCAGCCCTCACATTTAAGGCTGCATCGAGCTGAATGACTTTCTCCCAGAAGAGGAAGGAGAGCTGGCTTCAGATCTAAGCTGCTGAATGCATTTGGGAGCATCACACCCAGGCTTGCAGTACAGAGTCTCCTACCGTGCATCCTGCCTGCATCCGCCTGGGGGATTTGGGATCACTGGTTCAGCCCATGTGGAGCCAGATTTGTTCATCCCAGGGCAGCAGTCCCAGCCAGAGCAGCTCAGCACGTTGTTATCTGCTGAACTGGCTTGAAGACCTGGCATTACACCTGAGTGCAGAGCCCACTGGAAAGTCCTCCTGCCCCCCTCTCTCTGGGCACAGCTAGTAACGAAGACCACAACACCCTGCTGTAAGAGCAGAGAGCAAAGTCTGAGAAAAGCTGCCTTGCTGACCCGACTCCTAGGGTGGGTCTCTCTTGCAGCAAAGCACGTTCACCATAGCTAGGCTGGGCCCTGCTAGCAGAGTAGCTGTGACAGCCCAGGGTAACCACCTGAGTCCAGTGCAGCTCCTGCCAAGCTCCGCTCGCCTGGCACCTGCTCCGAGCTCAGGTGCTCGTGCACACGGTGCAGATGGGCGTTCAGGGTCTCCGAGCTCCTGCTCACCAGGTGCGTTCTGCTTTATTGCACCCCGGCACTTATTTTCCAGCCTGGGCGTCACAACTGATGGCTCACTTCCAGCCGACCGGAGCGAGGCCGTGCCTACGCTACAAAGCATTGGCAGCAGAGATTTGTCTGCTAGTTGTGCAGGAAAGACCCGGCCCCCCATTCGATGCAGCTATGCCAGCAACGGCCCCAGGGGTCGACGCAAGGGGGCCTGGCCAGTATGACTCAGTGAGAGCCACGTCCCCAGAAACACCCCTTCAGCAGCACACGCACGTCCCCCGTGAGGCCCGGTCAGCACTATGCCCACAGAAGCTGCAGCACTGACAAGCCCTATGGCTGCCCCACAGACCTGGGGGCATCCCCGGCACAAAGCAGTACCACGTGGTAGCCACGGTGGCTGGGCACACGACCAGTGGCATTGCTGTATGACCACGGTGCAGCTGTGCCGAGAAGCAGCATATGCTCGTCCAGGGATGGCGTGGGCGCTACGACGGATACCACAGATACGCTGCACATCCCACTGGCAAAGGCAAGGGTCCGAGAAAGATGCAGGGATGACACACAGCTGCCTGGGACCCCTCCAGCTGTCTGCTGGGACTTTAATTTTGAAGGGAGCCGCTTCTCAGTGGCAGATAACCCCCAGCTGCGTGGGGAAGCAGCACCCTGTGAAGTCGCGTCACAGCAAACTGAGCAGCCTGTCCTTAATTCTGCAACCTGCTGTGAACTGACAGGGCCGTGCACCCCCTGGATACGATGGATCTGGGTTTGGCCGTGCTACTTCTGCGTCCCAAGCCGGTGCACGCACTGCAGCACAGCCCTGGCTATGTACGCACACCGTCAGGCACCAGCTCACAGATCTGGTTTCCCACAGCAGGATTTTTCCACTCTCACAAGCCAGGATCAGAGCCACTTTCCATCTAGAACTGGTCTAACCACAGCCAGAAAGGAAATATCTGGTTGTTCCTCTCTGCAGGGCAAAGGGTGCGCCTCCAGCACATGACAATGTCAGTCAGATCCCCCAAAATAATGCGACTTAGAAGAAATAGCACATTTGAGTTCTCCTTGCTTATGACGTCTGCGATTCACGTCTGCGAGGGTTTTTCTCTGCAAGCCTTAGTCAGAGACTTAGGGCCAGATTGTACGAGACACCCAAGCATGATCCTAGCCCAGACTCGGAGAACCCATTAATGCGTCTGCTTGTCGCACGGGCTGTCACCTCGGCCCCACCGCTGCATCCCACAAAGCAGCCAAGAGGAGGATTCTCCCCACATCCCTCTTCTATTAGCAGCTTTCCAGGCAATCGAGCACGGTGGGCTAGAAACACGCTTGGGTGCTTAGCAGGTGGTCTGCCCAATGGCATTATTCAGTGGAGCAAGATTCCTCCATAATCACCTGACCCCAGGAGCTGAGGCTTTGAGGAAAGCCCCCAGATTTTGCAAGAGTCGGCAACACCTTTTGCAGAAGAGGCACAGCCATGTTGAACAAACCCTCCCCGAGACCTCCCATGCACCGCTTGCAGTACCCACCTGCCTCTGTGGGGCTCGGCTCAGATGCCCGCACGGTGCTTTGAAGCATTGCAAAGACTTCACCCTCCAAACTGCCAGGCCCCTACCCTGGGCATGCAGCACAGGTCTGTACCTTTCCAAGCCCAGGAAAAATTGCAATCCCACCTCGTTCTCAGTCAGGCAGCATATGTCGTGAGTTATGGATGAGGCATTCAGTGACAGCTGGCAGGAAGCACCAGCAATTATAGCCCATCATTATCATCAGACTCAGAGTCATCCTGCTTGGAGGCCTGGCCCTTGGCCTCCTCATTCCCAGACCACTCCGGGGAAGCAACAGCTTGAACTCCCAAGAAGAAAATTAAAAGGGCAGATGCATAATACCAGCAGAAGCAGACTTCTTGCAGAAAAAAACTGCTGCTTCTCTGACCTCACAACCCTTGTGCTCAAAGGGAAACACCTCCAGAAAATGGGCCTGGAAATACAAACCGATAACTGTGCTAGACAGTAAAAAAAAAAAAAAAAAAAAATCTGGACAGTGGTTTCACAACCTGACAAATACTGCCACTGCTGTGCCTGCCCTTCACAGGATATAACTACCCCACCCCTCCTTGAATGGTCCCCGTCTGCCCCGACCCAGATGGGCCGTTCTCCTGCACACCTCTTGTCATCACTCCTCATAACACCTCTTCCCTCCAGGTCACAGCCGTCCTCCATCCGGCCCAGCAGACAGTTTGCATTTATATGGAGCCTTTGCTCTTCAGTTCAGCCCGTGTCTGCCTCGCCAAGACCCAAGGAAGGGTGCTGAGTGCCCAAAAGCTTGTTCAACCCCCTCCCAGCTATACAGGTGGTCCAATAACAGACATCATAAAAAGTCCTTGCCTCCAAGAACCAGCAGGCAGCAAGCTCCCTGCTTAGGAACAGCTTCATTGTCTCCCCACATCCTGAAGACAGTAGCACCGGCTTCACTCCTTTGGCGTAAAATTGATTTATTTTCACCCTTCAGAGCCTTTCTGGCCCCAGGGCCTATTCCCTGACCTCACTCATTGTCCTATCACTTGGATCGCACGTGGCCTGGATGTTTTTCTTTCAGTCCCGCCACTAGAAACATGAGCTTGTGCTCTCCTGCTCACTGCAGTGCTGCAAGCACTGCCCAGCTTTCCCCAAGGTATGCCTTTCTCTGGCTGCTGGGCATGAATGTAACCATTGCAACCCAGCTCTCTGCTTTACTCTTCATCAAGGGCTTCCAAACAGCCTGGTCCAGGGAGGCAGATCCTGTCCACGGCAATGCCAAAAATAGCAGACACTTCACGCACTAGGCATGTGCGGGTACCCCCAGCTCACACCAGGACCACGCAGTGGCTGGAGGCATGGGCACATCCATTTGCAGAAAGCACGCCCAGGACTCCCTACCCCCAAGTGCAACAGGAGCCTGCCTGCTGGAAAAACAGGGCTGATACAAACCTCCTTCACAGTGAAAGAGCCCAGTAATGGGAGTAAATCAAGCAAAAAGCAACAAATAAATGGAGAACAACGTTAGCGGATCTCTGCTGGAGCGGGCAGGACGGTCTCCAAGTGGCACAAGCAACAAAAACAAAACGACTAGAGAACAAGTCACAGGGTAACATCTTGCCTCAGCACCCATGGGGCAGGCGAGAGGATACCTCCCCTGAGGTCCCTTCCAACCCTCAACTTCTCCCATTTCAATAACCCCAGGACGGGGTCTCCTCCTCCCCCCATTCCCGTAGCGAGGCTGCTGCCATACCGAGACCGGTTTCTCCAGATGTGATTTATGCGATTCCAAGAAACCTTGTGCCTCCTTCCCTAGAAACCTCCTCACCAAGGGGTGTTTAATGCCAGGATGCACTTACCATTGCTCTTGGGGATGTTTGTGTTGGATCGGATCAATACGAGACCGGCAGGCGCCCGGCTCCGTCCACCTGCCGTGTAGCAGCACTAGTGTTTACACTGCCTTGAGCTGAAACCTCTTTATTTGTTTTTCATTTTCCAACTTCCAGTCCTCCTCCCTTTCATACGCCTACATTGCATGCTCCTTTAATGTCCCTCTGTAGTTTTACCGCTGCTAGTAGTCTCTTCCCCCCACCCCACTTTCACCCATGTGTTCTGCATCTAGAATAAATGTTCTCAAGGCAATTTGGTTTCCAGCTCTTTATTGATATGCCTGCAGTCTTTTAGCATCTCTCTTCTGTTATGTAACACTGCAACAAATCCAGGTCCAACAGAAACCGTGTCCCTATCACCAGGGGTCTGTCTGCAAGGCAAAAGGCAGGACCATGCAAAGACCTTCATTAGTTCTGAGCATGAGTGACTGGTGTCTCCTGGATCTGGGGGGCACCCGCAGAAGCTGCCGACAGCGATGGCCCTGTCAGGGGGGGCAGCACCAGCCCTACTGACAGCATCAGTGTCAGCTGTCGGAGGGGCACCGGCCCTTTTGGGGGGGGGGCACATGCCCCCCCCCACCAGTTGCCTATGGCTTTGAGTGAGGCTGCTTAGGTACAGCAAGCAGCATGGCCGTGTTAGCACTGCAATCTGCCCAGGGATAATGTACTGTGATCAACACTAATTAGCCCTAGCAGAGAGCCATGCTTCCGGTACTCTGC
This sequence comes from Crocodylus siamensis, assembly GCF_052110815.1. Lineage (NCBI taxonomy): Eukaryota > Metazoa > Chordata > Crocodylia > Crocodylidae > Crocodylus > Crocodylus siamensis. The sequence continues at coordinate 97,259,455 of NC_143400.1, forward strand.
ACAGCAAGTCCTGGATCCAGTCAGGCGACATCCCTTAAGCATGCATGCTGCTTGCTGCTTGGAGCTGCAGGAAATAGCCTCCGATGATTTTGTTTCTGGGAGAGCCCAGGGAAAATGGCATTTAGGCACGGGGGCTGGTGAATGGACAAGTCAACCGTCCCAGCTCCATCCAGCACTCACACACCCATTCATAACAGCACGTTGATGTGAACACGTGCACATCCATTATTACTGATCTATAGGGCAATGAAATAAAAGGATCACCAGGTCAGGGGTTGCACAGGAGTGACCATTATTCACCATGCATCAAGCCCAGCTCACATCCATTAGGGCTGTGCAAAATTTCGCCACTGGTTTTGTTCTGACGCTGTTCCGACTCGTTCTGAGGTTGAAACGGTAAAATCGAAACAAAACACTGTTCTGTCAAAACGTTGAAACGCTGGTTGAAACAAAACACTTCCATTTCACACAGCCCTAATATCCATCTCTCTATGGACCCAACCCATGCAGGCCACCTACACACTTACATCTTGGTGGACAGGTCAGAGACCACATGAAGATCCATATTCGCATGACCCCAGAGGTGTTTCTCCAGCAGATCCCAGGGTGATCAGACAGCATCAGTAAAGGAAGAGGTGAGCTGTGAAGTGCACAAGCACTCACTGGCCAGCCCACTCCTGAAAGCCTTACATTTCTCATGGGAGGGAGTGCAAAAATCTAGAGCTCTTGGTTCAGAGATGATACCTTTTATTAGACCAACTGAGTAATTGCAAAATATTTTTTTTTCCTGCGAGCTTTTGAGCTCACATGCCCTTCATCAGGCTCAGGGAAAGTTAAAGCTGGTAAAAAAAAGTCCCCAGATTACTTTTACTGATAAAACAGGATCTCAGTACTACCCCACAGAGCTCCCCAAGGGGATCAGTGGGGATTTACCCGCCCCGGCCGGTACTAATGAACATGAATGATATCCCCTATGAATAGCCAGGTACCACCTTGCCCTTGCCCAAGCCTGTGCCATGCTCGGCACACCTGGAGTAACATTTGGCAATTTGGTAGATGTTTATTCATTTTGAAAAACTAGACTCCACCATGCTGCTAGGATCCAGCCTAGGAAGAAGCTGGGCCATACGCGGTTTTGTGGCCCACTCCATGGGCCAGTTGCTGAGCTGATGTCAATGGGTGGCACTCCATGAACTTCGTGGGAGCCCTGCTGATTTACACCAGTGAGGAGCTGGCCCAGTATCAGCTCCTCCATGAAAGAGATGTGCTGCAGTCTCATACTAAAAGGTCAGGCAGAGGAAAGGTTTCCTCCATCTCTCAGTTTTATTACATGCCTTAGGGCATAATCCAGACGCTGCAGACCTTGAGATAATTGAACGGGGTCGCAGCGGAGCATCTCCAGTGACTTGAAGGGGAGCCATGGAGTTAAAAGCCCAATAGATCACTTTGAAGAGAAACTTGCCACTAATTGCTAATGACTGCAACATCAGAGCTGCGAGCACAGCCAAAGTGCAGGAGGGACAGACCCAGCCAGTCCAGCAAACTCCCTCTTTCTTGTGGCTAAAATGGGCAGCTACGGAGTGGCATTTGATCCTGCAAAGGAGCTGCTGGATGCCAGCACTGCCTTGAAGCCACCCTGGGCACCAGCCTCATGTTTGAAAGCCCATTCAAGAGGGGGTGGGCACATCAGCCTGCTTCCATGGAAGCGCCTGGCTTGTCCCTAACGGCATGCAGTTAGCAAAAATGACCGTGGCATCACCTTGTCAGTCACCCCATCCCTGGGCCATGAGGAGGAGACGTGGAAAGCAGGATGTGCTTTAGCGCGAGGCTGAATGCAGCCCAGGGCCTGTGCACAGGGCTTGGAGACTCTCGAGGAGAGGGAGAAAATGAGCAGGATTTGGTGATTTCAGGCATTTCCCTCTTTTCCTGAGGGGCTGCTGACTGGGGGCAGGACTTCGATGCAGTGAGCCGGGGAGATGCTGACTGTACCCTTCTCGGAGCTGCACTAGGGCCGTAGGATTGGAGAAGTAGCGGCCCAGCCCCTAGAGAGAGAAGTCCCTTCCTTGGCTACTACAAGCGACCGTGTGCACAAGTTACATGCTAGCAAAAAGCAGATGCTGGGCAGCACCTGACTGCTCCGGTGGTCATGGGATTACAGGAAAGTAGAGCTAGAAGAGACCTCACAAGGTCGCTTCGTCCAACCCCCTTGCCCACGGCAGGAGCATCCCTGACTAAACCAGCCCGGCCAAGTGTCTGCTCCACCTGCTCTTGAAAACTTCCAGGGATGGAGATTTCACAGCTTCCCCTGGCAGCCTGCCCCAATGCTTGACCCTCCCTCTTACCCACCCCAATCTCCAACCTAAACTTTCTTCTGTTGCATCTTGAGGTCACTGATCCTAGTCCTATCCCCTGTGATCACAGAGAAAACCCCGTCTCTACCCTCTATAAATTACCTTCAGGTTTTTTGAAGGTGGAGCAAATCCCCTCTTAGTCATCTCTTCTCCAGACTAAATAACCCTAGCTCTTTCAGCTTTTCCTCAAAGTCATGCTTTTGAGGCCCTAATCATTTTTGGAAAGAGTCCAGTAGAGAGAGAGAAACTGTTCACATCCTTGTCAAAATGTGGAGCCTAAAACTGGACACAGTAGTCCAGCTGTGGTCTCACCAATGCCTATTAGAAAGGAAATAAATCCATTCTCTTGGGGCGCATCTATGCATGCACTTTAATGTGCATTAAACCCATACATAAAACCCCATGCTTTTTCCTTAATGCACATTGAAACAGGCTAATGTGCATTACGCATCACTTAAAAGCATTTGCTTTAGTTACTGTGCATTAAAACAGACTAATATGTATTTTCCTAGCACTTCACAATGGAGGTACTAGATTTAATGTGTATTAACTAAAGAGCATTAAAGCATGCGTAGATGCCTCAGTGATTTGTAAGCAGTGCTCCTTTCAATACAAGCCAGTAGACTTTTGGTCTTTCTTTACAATGCTGTTGGCTTATATTCAGCTCACAGTCTATTTTAACCCCACAGGTCCCTCTCTGCAGCCTGGGCAGTCATTCCCCAGTCTGTATTTGTGCGTACAGCGATTTGCGTATGCAAAACTTTGCAGGTGTCCTTGTTGTATTTCATCTGCTTGATTGCAAACCATTTCTCCAGTTCACCCAGGCCATTCTGAATCCTAGCCCTAGCCTCCAGAGTGTCTGCAACTCCACCCAACTTCATGGGAAGCAGAAAAGCCTGTCTGAATCCAGTTCAGAGCCACAGTGCTGTATGATACAAACAAAAGGGTGAAAAGAAAGAAAACCTCAAGTGACTGGCTACTAACGTGAGTCTCTGCACATGCAAACATGCACACCAGAAAACGTGCTGACCAGCAACAGACATCTAGCAAGCCTGGGCACCCAGGACCCAAGAGGCTTTTGGGTGCAGCTCTGGCAGCAAAGCGTTGGAGCACTGATCGGGCCTTAAGGAACACACCTTGGAAAGCATCTCTCCATGAAGCATCTGTGGGACAAGTGACCAAAGCCCAGCCTGCTGCCTGATTCTGGGTTATAAATGGTACTATCTATCTGTGTGTAAAACCACAGGCAAGATGAATCACCTGTGTAGTAACCTCACAGAGTCTGCCTGGATTAGTATTAATCTCTTCTAAGGCATGTACCATCCCAGTCTGTCCTCCCCTGACATCAATACAGAGATCCACTCCAGCGCCTTTTAAAAATTGATTTGCAGTGCAATTAAAAATATATTGCATTATATATATATTTTCAATCCTAGGGAGGAAAAAAATAGATCCAGTGGAAAAAGGACCCTGTCCTACCTTGCCCTGGAAATGGGGTGGGTTTGTTAGCTAGGTGCTACCCGCGGAGTTGTAAGAGGGGCAGGGAGTGTCTGATACCTGAGAGCTACAGAGCTGTTTAAGCAGGCCCCCCATCGGAGGGCTCCCATTGCCAGCTGCTTTTAACCTAGTTTCATACGTTCAGAAATAAAGAGCTCTGGCTGCCGCTTTCATTAAGCGGAGACACCTTCACCCATTCGGTGCCGTCGAAAGATGTAGGTTACATTCCCCAAAGTCCCAGCTGGGCACGTCATCTGAGGCGCGAGTAGATGCGGAGATGCATTGTCCTGGAAAAGCAAGAATTGAAGCTTCAAGGGTAATTCTTTTTCCTTGCTGTACAGGACCTGAAGCTCACTGGCAAGGCTGTCAGATGGGGCAGCTCTCCTCCAACCGCCCATGCCACTTCCAGACCGGAAGGCGCTGCTTCTTAAATATCCGCCCCTTTTATTTTCCTGCCCCCCATGCCCCCCAAACACATTTTTTTTCGGTCTGTTTTCATTGGGAGCTTCTGCTGTTGCTCATTTGGATTTGTTTCCAGTGCTTCAAATAACTATTTTTCCTTTGTCCTACATTGCATCTAACCTGGGGGGCTATAAATAAGGCAATTTTTTTTTTTTAGAGAGGTGAGAAGTGGCCCCTCACACGCCCGTTTTAGAGAATATCCAGTCTCCCCTGAAGCTCACTCTTGTCAGTACACTGCATTATCAAGGCTTCTTGCAGCACATCAACCTCGGATACAACCCTGCTTGCCCAAAGTCACAAGGCCCTGCCACTCCAGCTGCTGGAGGATCTCCTTTCACTTCCAGCAGTACGGGGTCTGTGTTGCAATGAGTGGTGTCAGATCACATCTTACCAGGCTCCAGCAAAAATATCCCCTGAAATAACTGAGCCTGGAGAATGAAGCCAAAGGCACCGCTCACCTATCCCAGAGGGAAGATGAGATGCAGTAAAGTACCATCAAAGCCCACTTTTTGTGCCCCAACGAGCTCCCACAAAGGCGGCACAGGAGAAGGCATCACAGGACCTGGCTCGTGCACCGCGTGCAGGGACCAGGGCTCCAGGCTCCTGGCTAATGACTGCCCACTGCATCGGGCCTCCTGATAAAGCATGAGTTCACTTTGAGACCCAGAGCAGACTTGCATGGGCCGTACGGCTCTCCTGCCTCAACAGCCAGGCACTAATATTAGCAAGCCGATCCCTCCTCGCTGCCAGCACACCTTTCTCCTTGCCTGAGGGATGGGTGCCATTGTCCTCGGTTGACCTACAGAGGTATCACAGCCTGCCGAAGGAACAAGGAGAGATGCCTTTGCTCATGGCTTTGCTGGCTTTCCCCACGCACCCCACCAGTGGCAGGGACAGGAGCAGAATCCAGATCCCAAACACAGTCGCAAGGTTCAACATCGGAGCAGATCTTTGCTCTTCCACCAAAGAGGAGATTTCGACTGTAGACAATCCCCGTCCCCACCCCCCACCCCCCCACACACACACATCCTATTGAGCTCTCTTAGTGCTCACAAAGACTTTCACCGACACTAGCGCTTGCCTTTGCTCCAGGGTTGTTGGTTGCAGCCGTGCTGGTCTACAGACAGAGGCAGGAGAGGTTCTTTGGATAGATGCGATATCTTTTATTAGTCCAACTAAATAGTTGGAAAAAAGTTCTTTGCAAACTTTTGAGCACAAACACCATTCTCCCAATGCCTGAAAAAGGGTGTTTGTGCCTGAAAGTTTGCAAAGAACTTTTTTCCAACTATTTAGTTGGACTAATAAAAGATATCGCATGTACCCAATGAACCTCGTCTCTCTCTGCCCTAGACCCCTGCCAGCCTGTGAAGTGAGGGTAGGAGCATATTAAAACCTCCCTAGGAAACACAACCATGTTAAGACTGAACCATGAGATCATGCTGTGTAACCACGAAAGCCCCCATACACTTGATTTCAAAAATCACCTGGCTGGGTGCAAAAGGCTAGGCAATTAGCTGTAAAAGCCAGTGTCTGAGGCAAAGAGAGAGGGGAGGCAACTGCATCTCAAGCCTCCTCTGATCAAATCCAAACTAGCAGGCGTGGTGAGGCCCTCAGAAACCAGAGCTCACATCTGGGTGCATCGGTGGCTCCAGGGCCACCCTTCAGCACACTTACATTTCAAAATAAGTGGAAATAAGAACATGCAATAGGAAACAATGGTGCCCAAACCCAGGCTGGCATCACCCTCCATTTCTCTGTGCACCATCTCCAGACAGACTCCAGCACTTCTCTCCGCGGCTCAGCCCTCTCCCTCGTGCGGCCTTACTGCTTACCACAGGGCAAGTGCAGGGGTGACTCTAGCACAGTCTCCGAGTACCTTCGACTGGAGCAGAAGGTCGATAACAAGGGACTCGGTGCAGCAGACACCTCTCTGACAGGAGCTGGTGTTTGGAGGTTCAACCTGGACAAACTCAGCCTTGAAATAAAGGGCTCTTAACAGAACAAGGACAACAAACCACCACAGTGACTTCCCACGGTGCTCTGCTCCTGGCCAAGCCTGTATGCTTTCTCTACGTCCATGGTTTTCAACCTATGGTCCGGCAGCCCACAAGCTAAGTCTAAGGGGTCCACGCAACATGACTATGATCACTCAAAAGTATGTGAATACCCACACGTACAATTCAAGGGAGGCTGCTCCTCCATTCGAAATTTGCAAAAGGGTCCGCACCTCCATTCAGAATTTTTTTAGGGGCCCACAAAAGTTGAAAACCACTGGCCTAGGCAATAAGCTGCAATCGGGGAAGGAAGGAATCCAAGGAAGTAATGTGCAGGATGTGGGGCTAGATGGTCATTTGAGTTGCCCCTCAGGTTTGACACCTGTGCCTGCCTTTATGCATGGGAGGGCTCCATGTTAATGCCTGCCTACTTTTAAGACCTTTGCTCTGAGACCTGAGAGCATCTCCCGCTGCAATGCACAGCTTGTAGGAGCACTACAGGAGTCGTGGTTGGATAGCAGGGGCTGATCCAGGCTCTTCCCGGGGGGGATCTCTCCAAGCCAGAACTGAAGCGCATGGCAGAAGGATGGAAAGTCGAACACTGTCCCACCCCAGGCTGAACCGGACCCATTTGGGGCTGTTATTGACTCCACTGGGACCGACAACCTCAAGTCCTCAAGGGTCAAGCACAGCAGGGGTGACCATCCTGCAGCACGGGTGCCCCAAGCGGGGCAGGCAGCCTCTGCGTGGCACATGGCAAGCCGGGGAAGGGGCAGGCAGTACCATGGCAAATAAGGCAGGGAGCAGAAAGCAGAGCAGCAGATCAGGTAGGGGAAGGAGATCAGAATGGTATCTGGGGAGGATGCATATAAAATTGGGCGCCTGCCTGCCCCTCACTGACGTAGAGGACGCCGTTCTTCAGGGTTGCCAAGCCAGCGTCTTTCCTAAATACTCGCCACGTGCAGAAGACGGAGGTGTTACCAATACGGCTGTTTTCCTGTCCGGCCAAGCCACCTTTGCAGTGGTCGTTCAACATCAAAACCGAATCGACCCCCCCGGACAGAAACAGCGTCGCGGCCGGGCTGCTGGTCAGCAGACAGCAGTGCTCCAGAGCCAGAGCTGCTCTGCGCACGTTAAAAGGAAAGGCAAGCAATTTCAGCGCTCGCTAATTATGCCGCACAAATCCTTGCGAAGCCACCAGAGGGTAGCAAAGCATCGGGAGAGCGCTCTCGGCCGCCTCCGCCTCACTCGCACGCTCCCCGGGGCCTCGGGAAAGCCGAACGCTGCTCTCCGTGCATCGGGATGACAGCTTGGCTCTTCTGCCAGGGACCAAGGGGGCTTTATACCCAGCGGCCTCTCAGGCCCATCTTTGGGGAGAGCGTTTCTTTATTTTACTGCCTTCTTTCCTTGAAAGGAAGATTTTACGGGACATTGTTGGTGCTCAGAGAACGGCCCGTAGGAACCGAGACCCGTTGCTTTTGGGAGCATCACCCTCGTGCACAAGGCCACCTCCTTGCTCCCTTTTGGGGTGCGGTGCCTGATAACACTGCCACAGGAGGGTGGAGCGGAGCAAAAGCCAGCCCTGTTTAAATGCACTGCCTGTCTAGGTGAGGATCTGGAGGACCGGCCTTTGTCACATGAAACTCAAGCCAGCATTGCCGACACTCCCCACCCTAAAATATACGTGGCAGCCCCGAGGCTCCAGTTCCTGCTGATTTTCAGGCTTGCATAGACAAAAATAAATAAATAATACGCTGCATTTAACCCTTCAAGTCAGTAGAAGGCGGGGTAGATTTAAACCTTGTAGACCAACCAAAGTGTGTGTGTGCACGCATGCGAATATATATATGTCCCTCCCCCAGGCTTTCTGTTCATATAAATCGAGGCATCAACCTCTGTGATGCTGGCACAGTTCAGCTCTGCAAGTGCAAGAACTATGCACTTCCAGGGATCGCCCCATCTCTGTCGCTCCCCTCTCCCAAGCTCCTCATCCTTTTGAACCATCACAGCAGCTTGGGCACCTTTGCTTATCCTGGGGCAGGGGCAGAAAAGGTGCCCAGTGCTCCTTGGTGCCCAGCAGTCACCAGCTCCCAGATCAGCCTTTTGGGGCAGTGACCATGTACAGGATCGGCGTGACGGCTGAAGCCTGGCTGGCTACCAGGACCAGCAGGACACCAGGACGGTCACTCTGGCAGGCCAAGATCAGCCAGAGCAGAGGTCACAAACTGCTCTCCACCTGAATTATCCAAGGACTGTCTCCCCAAAGTCACCACTGGGTTTCCTGGCAGAGGCAGCCAAAGCTGCAACAGCAATTTCCAACAAAGGGCCGAAAGGAAATTAATCTATTAACCCAAAGACAGAGATGGGCACAGATTGCAAAAACAGTGGCCCAAACACCTTCATGAGCGTGTTTAAACCAGTTCTCTACACCCACGCCCATCTCTCTTTTGTGCTTGTAAAGAGTTTCATGGCAGCCACACCAAGTTTTAAAGACTCGCTCTCTAGAGCGAGGCAGGGATGGTCCGGCTGTGACCACTTGCACCAGAAATCCTAAGGATTCATTTCCCCCGACCGGGAAACATGAGGATAACGCGCTGACAGGGGAAACGTGGACACCAACCCAAACAGCCTGGATTTCAAACAGCAAACCAGGCTGCAGGAACCAGGAATACCCAGCAAATAATGAAACCCCATGTCCTTAAATAATGAAACCCCGTGTCTTTGCGACCTGACAGCAATTGCACGCTAGTCGCTACCAACAATTTACACCGCTGCATTCACAAAGTGGAAAGTCCCCTTTCCTTAGGCAAGTATGAAAACTCATGCTAGCCTCTATACCCGCGGCTCTTCCGTGTCTAACAGTTCATTTTAAAGCCATTAATAAAATACAGGCAAATCTTGCCTGTTCACCTGCAGAGATCCTGGTGCTGCTATTAAAATGGTGAACCAGCTGCCAGTGCTACGCTGCATCCAGTCCAGTGCACTTTGAGGACTGGTTTTAGCGCTTTGACCTCAACAGAAATGGGAAGTTGTCCATCCCACGTGCCTCTCACCTGGGACACAGGCCAGGCACACAAAACCCGGGTTGTCTGCCCGGTCCCCCAAAGCAGGGCTCTGTGTTGGGCCCCATCCTCCGAGACAGATGGAGAGACAATTAGGCAGGCCTGCAGAACAAAGCCTCCTGACAAACCAAGTGCTGACAAACCTAATTTCAAAAGCTGAGGGTGGGTGGGCTCTCTGTCTGCATGACAAGGTTATGCTACAAATGGCAGGAAGATCAGACCGCATTGCTCCCTCTGGAAAGGGGGACCGAGACCACCGGCAGCACTCCCGTCACACGCATGCCTTGCTTTGGTGGGAAGTACAACCTGCCCCAAGGGTGACTATGCATGCAGCTCCCCAAAGCAAACGTCACAAGCAGCATGGAGGCAAAGGCAGATTGTGCCCATCTCTTGGGGCTGCTGATTAATCAGTATATTCTGGTGCATTGCGAGCCAGCCAGAAGCACTGGGGGAAGTCCCTGAGGCTGATGGCCTGTCTTTGGCCACAGAGGGGTTGCAGCAGCAGCCCACACTTGTCCAGCAGCCTGCGTCAGCCACGGGGGCTCATTCCAGGTCCAGATGCTCACAAGGGCCTCTCCAGCCCCAGCCCCGCGCCCATTAGTGTCCTGGGCTCTGCTTGTGAAGGTCTCATGGCAGGATCGACACACAACTCTGCAGACTGACAAGGCCAGGGAGGCCTGGCTAAGGCACTTGGGATGCTCCAGCAGACCTAAAGCAAGTGCCTTGGACTTGTGAGCACAGCCATTACAAGCTAGATCTGCTCCACGCTCAATGCACCAAAGTCCTCTTCGCCATCATTCAACGCTCAGTGCTAGGGCCAGGTTTCACCCCACCTCCAGTCCATCACATCTGTGTTTCTCCTTCTCTCACCACGGGGTAAATCCTCACATCTTTGGGAACTTACACGCAGAGGGATGTAGCTACTAGGCATCTTAAAGTCAGTAGAAGGTGGGGTAGATTTACACCTTGTAGATTAACCATAGTGTGCGTGTGTGCATATATGTACGTGTGTGCATGAGAATATATATATGCACATGTGTTTGTATATAGATATGTCCACATGCATGCCTGAATGCGTGTGAATATATATACACATGTGCATGAATATATGTAGACATACAGATGTGTGTATTCACACAAACATATATACAGGTGCATGCGTGTGTGAATATATTATATACATAATACACACACACACACACACACACACGGCACAAGCTTTCATGAGTTGAAGTCCACTTCAGATGCTGTGAAAGGATGTGCAGGCAACCAGGATGCAACAGCAGGTGCCAGGTGCAGAGATGGTGCAGACACTGCTGGGACAAGGACCCAAATAGTCAAATTCGTTCCCCTCCACGGAGTCCCACTTGTGCCGGTAATCCAGAGTGGAAAGCTCCACGACACATTCGCAGCCCCTGGACCACCGTGCCTGCTGTCCGTGACTATGCTCCACTCCGTGCCAAGGCCTTGCTTCCTCCTCCCAGGAAACTCCTGGGTTGCTCCTTAGTGACCTTTCTGGCTGACCAAGGAATGACTTGAAAAGGCTCCAGCTTTGCTGCCCAACCTTTACGCACACTGTCACGAGCCTAACACCACGTCCAGCCAGAATCAAGACTGTTGAGCAGGTCCTCACCTCCCTGGGAAAAGTCATTCAGATGACAAAAGTACTGACCTTCCCTGGTCTGACATGTCTGCTGCTGCGATTCCTTGTTTGCAGACAATGGACGGGGCAGGGGATGGGGAGTCCAGACAGAGGCCCTGGATTCTGCTTCCAGATGCTCTGTCACTGACTTCCTGTGGGGCCTTGCCCACATCACTTAAGCCATTCAGGGTCAGAAGAGGATTTGCACTCCTTCTCCCTCAGATATATACCTGGAGTGAAAGTTACTTGGCTGGCCCACCAGCTTCCACTCAACCCCTCAAAACAGGACTTCAGCAGCTCTTTCAAGGTGCTCAGAGCTAGCGGAGGGAGAGGGAGGGAAGACCATCAAAAGAAGGAAAACTGGACTCACAGTGTCTCAGAGATGAAAATGAAACATTGGGGCCTTTTACTTCTTTGCCCCTTTGAGTTCATGCGGGGGCCAACACAGCTGATCAACAGCCAGCAAATATAAAGGATTGGCAAAGGCAGGAAAAAACAGGAAAAATTGGTATGGAGAGGGTTGCCATTTTATTTAAATAAAATAAAAATAGATATGAGTAAATAACAATAAAAGGGGCCACAGCTAGCCCTATGATGCCCCATGATTAAAAACTGAAGAGACAAGAGTCATCATTTGAGGATCCCGGCAGAGGTGAATCGCACGCACACACTGTGGGCTTTGTTAGCACCCACACATGCACGACTACAGTATATGGACCGCCAGCTTGTGCCAGACCCCACCTCCGTCTAACCCAGTCTCCTGCCTCTCATGGGAGCGGAGAGTGGATTGCCAGGAGGCGTCATGCCATGGTATCAGGATCTGAAAGCAATGCAAAAAACCCCCAGGATGTTGGGGTTAGGATGGGGACTTACAGTCTGCGCTGCAACATCCGATCCTCAACATCCCCTGGCCCCCCTTGGTGCCCACTTCATCTGCCCTTCACCCCTTTCTGCCCTTTGAGAGCCCAGTCCTGCAGCCACTCAGTGTGCAAGCACGTGCACGCAGCCCTTCCCTGCTCCCCAAGTTGGCGCAAGGAAAGTTGCGGTTGAATATTGTTGGCTTAGAAATAGTATTTAAAGGTTTGACTTTGGGGGATTGACTTATAGGTATATGCTCGTACTTTGACTTTGTACAGATGTATTTTGACTCTGATGACAGCCCTAGGATTTGGTAGATATATAGAATCACTTGATGGTTTGTAGTGCTTCTTTCCTGTTATCACTGTGTATCAATAAATTTGCCTATTATCGAATGGAAAGATCATGGCCAGTCTGAGCCAAACCTAAAACTCAAGCCGTTCCTTCAGGATCATCTGCATGCAGTCCTCCCCAAAAGGTGCCAGAAACAAAACTTATAGGTGAGAAATAAGCACTTCTAAAATGTTAAGATCTCCCCTTTATCCACTGATGGAGCAAGGAAAGGAGCAAACAGCCGAAGGGGGTTCCCCTCCACCTAAACAGCAACTTTTCATCAAAAAGTGAAAAGTTGTGTGAGATGTTGTGATCAAAACAAGGGTTTATTTTACAAAAGAACCCAAGGGAAGCAGTATTTCCCATTTTCCCACCAGTTCTAGTGCAAGTATTACAGACACCTGCTCTCCTTCATCCACTCATCCCTCCTGAGCCCTCTCCCAGACTCTGGGTCGACAAGCCAGCTCTTGAGCCCGGCGTGCCATCAGTGGCGGGGTCTCTATACGCTGAGCAATGCTTTTCTCATAGTAAGACATCTCTGATCCCTCAGCTGAACCTCCCACCACCTCCAGCTCCTTGGGAAGTTTAATGCTCCATGTTTTAGCCTGTAGCTACCGACTAGTGTCTGCAACGCCACCACGACCACCCTTACAGAACCCATCCCCAATTCTTCCCAAAAGGGACAGGATGCTTCCAGGGACACAAAGGGCTCCTTCCCCCACTCTTTCATGCAAATAATTCAGATACGACTGAGCCCTGTTTTGATCCTGAGCTAGGATAAGGGGGTGCATGGAGGCAGCTCTGGAAGCTGAAGGCCTGTGCTTACCCAGCAAAGGATGCAGAGTGCATCTCCACATGTGCCTTAAGCAATCTGCATTAAATCTAGTACACCTCCATTGTGCACTAGGATAAAAATGCACATTGGTCTATTTTTATGTGCATTTGCAAAAGAGCACTTTTTTTTTGTGATGTTTTAATGCACATTCAAATAGGCTAATGCATATTAAAGCGCATGTGTAGATGCACCCGCAGTTTCTCTAGTTGGCCTGTGGGAAATGAACTCTGAGGGGAGCCTGCGGCACGGCCCTGTCAGATACCAACAAATCTGCAAATCCTGCTAAATACCCAGACATGGTAAAGCAAAGGAAAGGCCTAAGCAGTGGGTGGAGTGGGGAAGATGGAAGAAAGCCCTTGCTGCTCTTGCCTCCATCATACCTGTCCTGTGAACAGAGAGCTTTGGTCACCTGCCTGACACCTGACACCTGTCACCAGCACTATACTTCACTTCCCATCGATGCTGCTAGTACATGGGTGGACTTCCAGGAGGTAATCCCCCACAGCCATGTCATTAGGAAACCCCTCAAACAAAGGAAACTGTATTCATTAGAAACCCTGATCTAACAAGTTACTTAATCACATGCAAGTACTCTTTCAGTGGAGCAGCTCCCGTGCTTAAAATCAAGTGCGTGCTTATGTAGTTTGCCGGATGATACATAACTAGTTACCTAGACTCACTGAGGTGCATGGACTTGGCTGCAGATCTGGGAGAAGCCGGGCAGGGTTATTTTGTCCCAAGTGGCACAACTTGCCCCACACCAAATTGCATGTCTAGGCATGTGCGCTGAGGCAAAAGTCCCTGGCTCAGATTTGTGCTGCTCCCATTTGAGCTGCTGTAAGTGCACGTGCCTGCATGTGTGGATGCACCCAGGGTGCAGCAAACAGGAGCTGCTCGGCTTTGCTTCCAAGGACCTTCCCCACCTTCTTCCCCAACATTTGCTACGGAAACTGCAGCTTCTGCCTTAATCTTCCCAGACGCCGACCTCCACCTGTTACATTTGCCAGCAAGAACTTTCCTCCCCACCGCTACCCCCACAAAGCAGATGTGGTCTCTATGAGACGCCTGCTAAGATGCCTCGTTGTTCTCCTTTCAACCCCACCTTCACCGTGATGCCTCCAAGAGTTGACAACGGTTGGGCTGGCAGGACATGGAGACCATGCGTTTCCTTCAGCTCCCCCACCTGCCTCCCTCCCTCTGAGGCCTCTGGGCTTTACTTCTGCATAGTAGACTCCTTGGGGCACAGGTCTTCTTTGTCCCGAGTTTGTACAATGCCTGGTACGCTGGGGTCTGGGCCCCAAACTGGCTCCTAGAGAGCAAGGAAATGGTCCAGCTGGCAGACTGCAAGGAGTTAACACCCATCCCACTCCTTTCAGGGTCTCTCAACATCCCACTCCCTCCTCCAGCTTCTGCTTCCTGCCCCTGCCCCTGGGGTTGGCGTGGCCCATGGGGGCCTGGGGAGTCTGCTGCCAGCACAGCACTGGGAGAAGGGTGCTCATATGGGGTGCAACCCCTGGCCACTCAGAGGTTGGACAGCCCTGCATAAAGATGGGCTTGCAAAAAAATGGGCCCCAAACAAAATGCATGGAGCTGAACTTTTAATTACAGCTTATCTGCAAGCATGGTTCAGCTGAACAGCTCTGAACAAAGCACTCAGAGACCTGACACCATGACTGCCCACATCCCTGCTCAATCTGTGTGCAAGGCACGTCTTGCCAGACAAAGCTGTTTGGAAGTGGGTAAAAATAGAGCGCTCCCCCTTCCGTCCTCAGCCTTTCCCCGAACTCCACCTGAAGACAAACACTGGCTCCTTCGGGAAGCTCCAGCTGCTCGGTTCCCTCCTTGCTGCATTTCACTTTTAACTCATCTCTGCATTTCCATGGTGGATTGGAAACAAACAGCAGAACCACTCCGGAAAGGCTCTTGCTAGGTCATTTCCAGCCAGCTGGAAGCAGCAATTTGCCCCAAAAGCCTCAAGTTTCCATCCATCCCCCCACCAAGACAGTTTTGCAGGCTGAGCGCAGGTGGTTTGGATGAACTTCCAGGCTTTGGAGAGTCTGCGTGCAGCAAATCCAAACTCAAACCCTTTTCATGTAGACCCAGTACAGTTATGAGACGCATTAAAGCTGAATGGCTGATGACACAAAACAGAGGAGTTATGGATGAGGATGGCCTAGGACTGTCCTCTTCCATGGGACAGCAAGGGAAACAGAAGTGATGCGTAAATCAAGAATATCCCCATTTACCAGTACAATTTGCAACCATGCAGCTGAGGTTGTCAGAGCCTGGAGAATAACCAACTGGAAAGGCAGGTTCCTGCAGCCTCTGTTCAATATGTGGGACCCTTGCTCCAAAGCTGTTAGTGAACAAGGTGAACAAGCTACAGGATGCTGCGCCAGCTGGAGATGGGCCAGGCATGGAGACTCGGGATGCTACTGCACCCAGTATTGTGGTTTGGATTCATCCATCCTACAGACCAGGCATGAAATCAAGGTGTTGATAGCATATCTGTAAGGCACCAGGACCCAAACAATACACAAGAAGTCATGAAGTGCAGGGGAAAGCAGCAATGCAGCTAGCGTAGGTGAGCTGAGAGCACCAAGAAGGCCGCCTTTGCAATCCCAGACTGAGGGGCCGCCTTGTCTGCCTGCACCTCCTTGCCAGCCAAGGAAAGAAGTGCGGGCACGCTCCAAATTCATGCACAGCCAATTCGTGCCCATTGGTTTGAAAGGATCATCGTTCCCAAGCGAGTCTGATGGACGTCCCTGGGTTTCTTGGGGATCACTCCTTCCTCAACAACTGCTGCTCTAGCACTTGGGCCTGAAAGGTCTGTACTAAGCATCTCTGAATTTGTCTGCTTTGGGTTTTGTTTTTTTAATGCATGTCAGACTGTGAAATGGGCAGGACAATCTGCCGCTTCTTAAAAGAGAAGAGTCATCAAACAGTCTCATCAGCAGGATGATGCAACCCAAAGCAGGAGAAATCAGCTGGTCATGCTCCCTGGAATTGGGTAATAAAGTTGATCAGAAAAAAAATAAGCATTAGCAAAAACACTTACTTTACAAAAAGAAAAGTTTTAATTCTTATTTTGACCACGGGGAATTGTTGCTTTAGAACAAACAAAACCGACCAGCCAATGCAAGGCTCCCTGCTGCGGTCAGTCATCACAAAAACAAAAAACCTAGTTACCTTTCTGACACACCGTTTTTTTTATGGAGAGCCTCAAAAGTGCCAGTGGGGAGGCGGGAAAATGTTTCTGATTTCTTTTTTGGGGTAAAATAAAAGAGTTTTCAACCTGACTTGATACTTCACCCAAAAATGCTTTTCTGCCAAGTCACTAAATCATGAAGAATGGTCAGCACAACCACCAATCAATCCCCAGTCATTGCTAACTCCATAGTCAATCACCCAAGATTTCACTGGCCATGCTGTTATTGGGCACTTCAACTGTTTTTGAACTGGGCAGCATCCCCCATGCCTCGACCCTACTCAGTGGGGCCTCTGCAATGACAAGTGCCCCGTGGACAAGTTCAAACCATGCCCCACATTGTTGACTCATGTCCATTTACTGAGACCAGGTGGCCTTCCAGCTCGTCACGCTGGTGATGACATCGCCTTAAGATGAGACCTGAAGCAATAATCAGCACAAATCACTGCCTCTGCACGTTCAGCACAGCTCCCTGTGCTGCTACTTACCAAAGGATCCAATCAATCAATAAATTAATAAATATAAACATAAACAAACCGACCCACCCCTTGGATTTCAGGTACCACATGGCCACCTCATCTCAGAAATTACCTTCCCACCTCTGCTCGTGACGGACCCTCAGAGCTCTTTCTCCATTAAGGGCCCTACTTGCTATCTCCCCCCTCCCTGAGTATCAGGCAGATTATTTCTCAGCTGCATAAAGGGGGAAGAAAAACAAGTGCCCTTCTAATGGGGCGGTAGCTGCAAGCACCTGCTTGGTTATTCTTCTTTTTGGG
This sequence comes from Crocodylus siamensis, assembly GCF_052110815.1. Taxonomy (NCBI): domain Eukaryota; kingdom Metazoa; phylum Chordata; order Crocodylia; family Crocodylidae; genus Crocodylus; species Crocodylus siamensis. The sequence continues at coordinate 97,276,473 of NC_143400.1, forward strand.
CTAAGAGGCTTGTGTATGTTTAACAAAGATTGGGAACAGCCTCAAGAAGAAAATGCAGCGTTCGATTTGCTAATCTATCAATTTTTTTAGCATGCAGCTATTCTAGCTCCTGCAGCAAAGTCCCTCGGTGAGTGTTAATCTACTGGTAGGGCTCAGCGCGTTCAGGAGATGCTGGATGCAGGGAGATCACGGAGTAAAAAAGAGGTCTTCCAGGTTGTCCTTATAGCTTGCTGGAACCGATTGCCTTTCCGCCCAGTTACGTCCCAGTGCTTCCCAGACCCTCCTGCCCCCTGCCCCCTTTTCCAGCAGGCTCGTAGCCAATCCATTCATTGGGAAACACAACAGTGCAGATCTTTGCACACCGAGGCTTTAAAGAAACAGCGATGCAGACTCCGTTTTACAGCTAGACACCGCAGCGGGAGGGCGGCTATGGGTATGGCAGGGGATTGCTTCAGCCTCTTCCTCCGCAGCTGTTCAAGACCCTCTCAGAACAGTATTCACCATGGCAATAATCATCCTCCATGGTAACACCTTTAGATAACTGGAGCCCATCCAAGCCTGAGAGAGAAGTACCAACCTGGTGATGCCGACAGCATCAGTGAATCGATGGGAAGTCACCGCCGTGGGCTTGTAAGGTAGCCACTTGACTAACTTTTCAGCGGCAGATAAGATGCAGAGCAGACAGGAGGCACCGAGCTGGAGGAGAAGACTGGGGAAGTGACAGTATTTCAAGCGTACGCGATGCGGATCCAAGAGTCCCCTGGGCAGGGAAAGAGGGAGCCAATAGTGGAAGGTACCGTGAAAAGGGCCCGCAGGGAACTGACTTAGCACAAAACCTCGCGGGAGACCTCCGGCTCACTGAATCCAGGCCTCTGGTGTCACAGGCAATAGCACCATAAAATCCCATTTACAGATATAGAAAGCTCCTTCTTAAACCTGCTCAGCTCTTTCGCCACAGCTATGCCCACTGCAACACCACTCCAGAACCGGGCTGCTCTGATGGGTAGAAACCGCCCAAATTCCAGCTGCAACCTATTCACGTATAAGAACAAGATCTCTCATGCACCAACCACACGCAAGAATCGATGCCTGTAAATTATTTACAAAGGGGGATGCGTTTTGCAACAGGAACGGGTAGTACATTGCATCGCAGCATGGGTTTTGCATGCACTTTCAGCTACAGAAGGAGAGGGGGAGCAAGGAGATGGATGGTAACGACTGCCAGTCGCTCCCAAGAGCTATTTGGTGGTCTCTACGAACTCAGTGGCCTCAAGTCAGTCCCTTGTACAGAAACATCCACCAGAGTCACTAGTGCAATCAGCACTGACTTAACCCCCGGCTAGCAAGCTGAGCAGAGAGGCACTGGGACAAGGAGCACGGGACGCAACAGGGAATGCAGGAGCTAACCGCTGTCCTCTCTGGGCCTGTGCAATAGCAAGAGGACGTCAGGCTCTGTGCCGTAAATCCAGATTCTTCCCCAGTTTCTCAGGGTGGGGCTGTCTGGGGGCTCCTAGATCTCTGAGATTAATTAATTAAGCATTAAAGTGCAACATTTGGGTTCCAGATTTCAGGGGTAGTTGGAGCTGGGTTTCAGTCCGGACATTTCTCTAGCCAGTTCATTCTCAGTAGGGAACTAATTAAAGCCCTCACCTTATATGCCCTAAAAGAGACGCATCAAATCGGATCTAGTCCCTTACAACCGGGACACATTTGCTTGTGCCTGCAATAGCCCCCTCCCCGCCCTCATTTCCATCAGGTGAAGGTGATCCCATGAGCCATTACGGCAGGAGGGCAACATGCCCGGATGCAAGAAGTAGCGCGTGTCCAGGGGGCAAGGGAGAGGGAAGAGTCTTCCAGTGGGTTCGCTGGGCTCAAAATGAAGGCGGGTTTGCTTTGCCCAAGGGCGGTGGGAGCTTAAGCACCGTGCTGTGCAGGCGGGCACTTCAGTCTCACTCCCAGCTCCCACCGAAGGCGGCTCCCGTTCAGTCCAGCTGGACACTGGGGCTGGGCTGTCAGAGGTTACTGGAGGGATGCACCAGCCCTCGGGTGCCGCTGGCTGCTGTGCATTAACCGCACTAGTGCAGTGGGCTTTGGGGGACCGCTGGTTTCCCTCTGTGCTACCCCAGACTTTTGCTCACTAGACTGGCATGGCCTCCGTGCACACCCAGCCCCCTCCTCCAAGTCCACGGAGGAACTTTGCAAGTTAAAAAACACTTGCAAACGCTCTGCAAGCCCCCAGCCTCCGGTCTTCGTCCAACTCCCTACACAAGCAGTTGTCTTCCGAGTGGCTGCCGCAAGCTAAATTAACTGAGCTGCAGATTACACGGATGAGTACACAAGGCTGGTCTTCTATCAGTAGATTGCAGCGTTTTGAGTCGCACTCTCCCAGCGCCCGGCGAATTCAGATACCGCACTGCCCTGCCGCGGTCCAGGCTCGTGACGGGAAGGACTCGGCGGCTCTGTTCAGATAAGAGCCCGGTAGCCAGAGGCTGCGTGGCATGATTAGACCCTCCAAAGTTTACGGCCCGGGGTTAAAAGACTCAGAAACAGGCAAACACATCTTGCGAGATGTCAGGTCCTGCAAAACGCTCACGGTCGAACACCGCGGGCCCAGCGGCCGCCACCTGCACTGAGCCGTATCCCAGAAACAGGGTGCTCACCAGTGAGGTCTCTGCCTAACCTCCCTTGAACTGGGATTTGGGGGAAGGCACATGTACACACACAATTATGCCTGCAATATTAGAGGTACCAGAAGCATCAAGGCCCCATTGCCCCCAGCAGCAGAGACTCAGGGGCTAGCAATGGGGCAGGGCTGGGCCCAGCAGGAGCAAATCTGCTCTTCCAGGAAGGGCAGCAAACTCCAGGTGCAGCTCCCTGGGGTACGAACGCGGCAGGAAGGATGCACGGCTCACCCGTCCGGGTGAGGAGACTGCCCAGAAGGGGTTTTCCTGGCTTTACCCACTTTTCCACTTGGTAATAAACACCCAGCCCAGAGCTTGTAGGAAATGCAAACCCAGAGGGTCAAGGGGAGGCCTAGCAATCATTTCACCATCCTACAAAGCTCAAGGGAGCTAGGGCAAAGGATCAAGGAGATAAGACCTCAGCTGAAAGTGGGGCTCTTTTTTTCTTCCCCTGTGAAAAAGCAAGGCAGATAAATAACTGCTGCAACTATTTACTGCTCCCTGGCTGGGAGCCTGGTGAAGTCCAGTGCCTGGGTCGAATGAGTTCATTAATTGTACTGGTATGTATGCTTCCTTCCCCTCGTGCAATTTTGCAAAAATAAAAGTCTAAAGAGGCAAACTGAGCTGACAGCCACACAGCGAGATGGAGGAGCAGGAGGAGGAAATCAAGGCCGAAATTTGCCAGCACAGCACCGGGAGCTGATTGCAGCTGGGCAGGAGGAGGGAACAGCAGGAATTGCAAGGATGGGAACAGGCAGAAGAAAAGACAGGGACTGGCAAGCGTTTGGTGGCTCAGGCGCACGCTGCCCAGGGATGCCGAGGCGAGACTCGCCTGCTATGTCTCTGACAAAGCAGGAAAAATGATGATTAAAGCAGCTGGCGTCTCCCTGGGATGAGGAGATGCAATGAGGGGGCCCCAAGGCCACGGGTTTGCAAAGAGACCGGCATTTAGTGACAAACCATGCCAAGACATCGACCGTATGTCAGAGCCATCTGGAAGTGGCTGCGTTTGACGGGGGCTCGGTACATCCAAAAGGCACCAAAGAGGGGAAAGGACCCAAGGGACGGGAGAGGGGGGATTGATCTGCTGGTAACTGGCCGGGCGCGGGGCCTTTCTGATCACAGCCCATGTCCTGTGGAGCATTCAGGGATGCCCTAGACAGACGTGCCCAGAGACCCGTCCTCATGGAAAGCTTTCAGAGATTACCATCCAAGGAGCAGCCGCTGGAAGGGTTCGGGACATCTGGGGCTTGGGGAGCTCCCAGTGCTGCTTGGGCATTTAGCCAACGGTCACTCAGTGCAAAATGCATGAGCAATTTTGGGCTCGGGAGTGCCCTCGTTCTCTCGCTAGGCTACAGTCAGCCTCCATCTTCCTAAGTAGGGACCAGGACAGCCACCTCCCTGCTGGGCCCCCCTCGGGCCCCGGGGAGGCACACCTGGGCCACGGGTTAGCGAGGATTTAGTTAGGGAGCTTCTGGAGGGGTTGGACATATTCAAGTCAGCCGGCCCGGACGATCTCCACCCTCGAGTACTAAAGGAACTGGCCGAGGTCATTGCGGGACCCCTGGCACGGCTGTACGAGCACTTGTGGGGCTCTGGTGAGGTGCCAGAGGACTAGAAGAGGGCCAATGTGGTCCCCATCTTCAAAAAAGGCAGGAAGGAGGACCCGGGAAACTATAGGCCGGTTAGTCTTACCTCGATCCCAGGCAAGCTGTTTGAGAAAATTATGCGGGCACACATCCAGGAGGGGCCAGCAGGAGACTGCATGCTTGGGGGCAACCAGCACGGGTTCATCAGTGGCAGGTCCTGTCAGACCAACCTGGCGGCCTCTACAACCAGGTCACCACATCCTTAGACGCAGGGGGAGCAGTGGACATCGTCTTCCTGGACTTTCGGAGGCCTTCGACACTGTCTCTCACCCTGTTCTCATTAAGAAACTGAGGGGCTGTGGTGTAGACACCCACACAGTCAAATGGGTCGCCAACTGGCGGGAGGGCCGCACCCAGAGAGCGGTGGTGGATGGGTCATGCTCGACCTGGAGGGACGTGGGCAGTGGGGTCCCCCAGGGCTCGGTCCTCGGGCCCGCACTGTTCAACATCTTCATCAGCGACTTGGATGAGGGGGTAAAAAGCACCCTGTTCAAATTTGCTGATGACACTAAGATGTGGGGGGATGTGGGCACACTGGAAGGATGCAACAGGCTACAATTGGACCTGGACAGGTTACAGGGGTGGGCAGACGAGAATAGGATGGGATTCAACACTGACAAGTGCAAGGTGCTGCACCTGGGGAGGAACAACCGGCACCATACCTACAGGTTGGGGAACTCCCCTTGTGTCAGCACGGAGGCGGAAAGGGATCTTGGGGTCATCATAGATGCCACAACGAACATGGGCCAGCAGTGTGGGGACGCGGTCAGGAAGGCCGACCGCACCTTGTCCTACATCCACAGATGCATCTCGAGCAGGGCCAGGGAGGTGATCCTCCCCCTCTGTGCGGCACTGGTCAGGCCGCAGCTGGAGGACTGCGTCCAGGTCTGGGCGCTGCACTTCAGGAGGGATGTGGACAGCATGGAGGAGGCCACTCGTATGATCAGGGGACAGCAGGGAGGCCCTATGAGGAGAGGCAATGGGACCTGAACCTGTTCAGCCTCCACAGGAGAAGGCTGAGGGGGATCTAGTGGCCTGTTACAAACTAGTCGGGGGGATCAGCAGGCACTGGGGGAGTCCCTGTTCCCCCGAGCACGACCAGGAGTGACCAGGAATAACGGTCACGAGCTGGCAGAGGGGAGATTCAGACAAGACATCAGGAGGCGCGACTTCACGGTCAGGGCGGCTAGGGTCTGGGACCAACTTCCAAGAGAAGTGGTGCTGGCCCTGACCCTGTGGGGGCTTTAAGAGGAGGTTAGATGAACATCTTGCTGGGGTCGTTTGACCCAGTACTCTTTCCTGCCATGGCGGGGGGTCGGACTCGATGATCTGCTCAGGTCACTTCCGACCCTACAAACTATGAAACTATGAAACTTTCTTCCCAGCCCCTGGACTTTTGCCTGCTGCCAAGCCCATCGTGTGGGGATCATAAGGGCTGTCTAGAAGGAACAAAAGATGCTGGTTCAAAGCCCCTCTTGCTGACCGGAGCCTAAACCCTGGATCTCCCACTTCCTGGGGAGATCATAAGATACTGAGCAACAGGCAGGTGGGACCCTCCTCTCTTCCCCGTCTCAGCCTCAGGCACCCCTGGCCTGGCCTGCACCGTCTAAGGAGCTGGGGACCTGCATGGACTTTGAGCGTGCAAATAAAACTGGAAAGCAACGGAGAGGGGCATGCACATGAAGAAGAGACTGGCCAACATGGAGAGGCCTAAGGCATCTGGAGGTCTCTGCACTTTGGGAGCTCCTGCCCAGGGCTGAAGAGGATGACACGTAGGGACACCACAGCCTAGAAGCCCCATTAGTGCCAAGCACCCAGCTGTGCCCCTGACCCGCTGTACAAGCCTGGGCAAGTCACCAACCTGCCTCCCTTCCCACCCACTGCCTGTTTAGACTGCGGTCTCTTAGGGACAGGGACTGCCTTGCAGAGACAGATGCCCAGGAGTCGCTCGGGGCCTGCCAGCCAAGCTGGGAATACCGCGGGATAACTCACCTGCCTGCATTGCCTCTCAAGCCCCTTGCCCAGGCCTGCTCCTATAAACCAGGCTGCCGTGTGCACAGAGCAAGCAGGCAGACCTGCCCAATCGACAGACCCTTTCACGCACCGCGGGTCAGCGCCGTTTGCAGGGACTTCAGCTGCTAGTGGAAAAGCAGCAGTGAACGCGCTCGGCGGCCGGCAGCTCGGGAAACCGCCTGAACACAAAGTTTATCACCCACGGTGTAAATGAGATCTCAGCCACGCACAGTCAAGGACAGAGCGCAATCTGGGCTCCGGTTTTATGGCTCTCCGGATTGTCTCAGGCGTCTCGGGATGGCCGCGCAAGGTGCTCTGAGCTCCTGGCACTCGGAGGGGAGGGGACCACCCCCAGACCTCCACACACACACGATGACTGCCCTCAATATAAGCACAAGGGGATGCCACAACCAAAAGGACTGATCCACAGGCCAAGTTTCCAGCTGGAGTAAAGCAGCGAACCCCAGCAGAGTCAATGGGGCCCTGCTAATTTACATCTGCTGAAGATCTGGCTTGCATCCTTGCAAACATCACTCAAAGTTGCCTATTTGGGAGGGGTTACAGCAGACGGTTGCGGCGGCAGGGTCTGCGTGTAGCCAGTGCAGTGAAGGAGAAAGGGGAAAGGAATTGGCTAAAACTCACCCCAACAGACGCCTGCACCGCAGCCAGCTGAGCAAGGCCCATCTCACATAGCCTGGGCTCAGAGAGGGGCTGGGGGCAGAGCCCCACCAGCTCACTCCCTTGCCATTCATTTTGCCCATGCAAAGCACAGGCAATTACAACCCAGGCTTGCGCTCAGACGGGCGAGAGCAAGGATTCAGGATGAGTTTCGACCATGCGGAGGAGGGGCTGTCTCTCCAGACCAGCGGCGGCCAAGCTTTCTGGCAAGTCCGAAGGATGATATAGTGTCACTCCAAGAGTCAGCTACTACCATCGCCCAGAGCCACCAAATCCCATCCCCACGGGGACACAGAGACACTGAATTCAGCAGCAACTGCAGCTCCCATCGGGCCAAAGCCTGGATCCAGCACCAGCCCCTGACTCCTGTCTTCTCCCCAGCTGTCCTGGCTCACACGCCAAATACACGGTCTGCCCAGGTCACCTGCGAGTTGGCCACCACCGATCGATTAGAGGTAAAAGCCCTGGGAACCTTCCTGGGGCACTGAAAGATTTGTAAGGGCAAGGAGGAGTTACCCAGTGCCTTTTTGTAGGCTGGGAAGCAGGGGGAGGCAAGACAGCACCATGGCCCTGCGCTGCACCGGGCTGGGCTTCTCTCCCGGCTCCGCTGCAGACACCAGGAGCGACCTTGGCAAAGTCACTCGAACTCTGGAGGTCCTGACCTGAGGACACCGAGCAGGGTTTCCCTTTGGATGGGGTATTTAGAGCCTGAATTGCTTGGAGCAGGGGCTTTTTCAAAGCGCGTTTGTGTGACACCGAGTGCAAATGCGGCCTCCTCAGCTTCACGTCACACGAGGCTAGGCCATATTGCTACGGAAGACACTTTTCATACTTCATCTGGCACGTATGTGCTGCTCGGTGCATCCAGGAGGCTCCTCATCAGGCGGCAGGAAAGCACTTGCAACCGTGCTGCTCCCTAAAACTGCTCCGCGGCCCAGGAAAACCTCCTGGACCCAGATACTTCGCAGCTGAGGGTTATTAATCAGGTTCTGAAAAACTTCCCCGTGCAAGTAAAGCGCATGGAAAGTCTTCGTGGGGTAATTTACTTGAGGCAAGTTCTAGCGAGTCAGCAGCTGAGCGCTGATTTATTGTCCCTGGGCTCGGAAACAAGGAAGTCAGCACAAAAGGTGTAAACACATAGTAGCACTTCAGCCTCCCCAGCAAGAGGGAAAAGAGAGGAAGGTTATTGCTCCACCGGCCCTGCTCAGCGACACCAGCTGTGAGAGATGCTGGACTTCATGTCAAGCACGAGCTTCAATTTTGGAAGCATCCTCGAGCCCAGGGCCAGGCAGGGGAGTGGAGGCAGGTGACAAGTGCTCCTGCAGCTTGCTCTCCTCCATCTCTGAATGAAGCAGGGGCACGCATAGAAAGCCATTTTCTAACCCAGACAGCCCAGAGGTCCCCAGAGCGGCGGGCCCTGTCTACACTGGGGTATGGGGGGGACGCTGTCTGGCAGAGCAGAAACTGGAAGTTGGTTGTCCAGGTCCTGGGCTGACATCTAACACAGGGCCAGGGGCCAGGAGAGGTGGGCAGGGGCCATCTGGTTCCTGGAGCAGGTCCTGGCATTCAGGACTTGTCCCCACTGCTTTCCTGACCTGTGGCTTCAGACAGGTCCTATCCCCAGGTCAACAGCTGTTCTCAGGCCCTATATAATGGTGAACCCCACAAGGACTAGTGTATTCCCATCCTGGTGCACTCAGCAGCAGGCATCCCTCCAATTAAGCCTCCCACCATTTAATCAGTAAAATGTCCCTTTGGGGACTCATCGTTCTCTCTCCTCCGTACCCAAACGCTTCGTGTGTTTAATGAGAGGAGGCCAGACAGTCATTGCTCCTCACCAGTGCCAGGAGAAAGAAGGGTTAAACAAATGACCCACATGGTTTAGGACAGGGGTGGGTAAAATGCGGCCTGCCAGGCCATTTTATCCAGCCCGCAGGGCCTGTAAAAAATTTAGAAAATGAATATTTATTTGCTCCTGACTGCCTGTCATGTGGCCCTCGATGGCTTGCCAAAACTCAGTAAGCAGCCCTTCACCCGAAATAATTGCCTACCCCTGGCTTAGGAGATAGGGCAACTCCCTGACTGATTTTCCGGTGATGTCTCTGCCTGTTTCCCCAGTGAGAGGAAGACTCAGTAATTGCTGAACACAAGGGAGGGCCCTCAGCAAGGGGTACAAGCCCCTTCCCCTCCGCACATCCTCAGCTTTGCTTTCCCAGCCCATACAAGGGAGGGGGTTATCTGGGCAGGGCCCCGGTCACCGGTAGGGGTACCCAGTCAGGACACATGCATCAGAAAATACCAGTTCCCAGGGATGGAGGCTCTGCCACAGCTAGCTGCTCCAATGGTTAGTGACCCTCACTGTTAAAACCTTATCTCTGGTTTGGCTTTTTGTAGCTTCAATCCCTGGATCTGGTTATATTTGTATCCTTATATAAGATCATAGCAAAAGTAGGGTTGGAAGGGACCTCACAAGATCATCTAATGCAGCCCTTCATTCAAGGCAGGGTCATCTATGACTAAACCATCCCCGCCAAGTATTGGTCCAACCTGCTGTTGACAACTGCCAAGGATGCAGACTCCATGACTTCTTGAGGCAGCTTGACTACCCTCCTAGTCAGAAAGTTCCTCCTAATCTCCAGTCCAAATTTCCCTTGCTGCAGCTTGAGGCCATTGGCATTGCGTTATCAACCTTTCCTTCTCCATACAGGCACTTAGACCGACCAACTCAGCACCTCGTCTACTTTCCTCTCTCACTTTAGGCATGTTTTCCCATCCTTCAGTCATTCTCCAGCTTCTTCGCTGATTAACACTCTCCAGCTCTTTGACCCCCTTTCTCTATTGCGGGCATAGACCAGGTTGCATTAATGCAGAAGAGGTAACACCCATGCAAGCACAGAGAAAAAAGGACGTCTCTCCTCTTCCTCAAGAGTCCTCTTTACTGGTTCCATGGATTTCACAGATTTCATAGACATTAGGGCTGGAAGGGACCTCGGGAGATCATCGAGTCCACCCCCCACCCAAAGGGCAGGGAGTCAGCTGGGGTCATAGGATCCCAGCAAGACAAGCATCCAATTTGCTCTTGAAGGTGTTCAATGTAGGTGCTTGAACCACCTCCGCTGGCAGACTGTTCCAGACCTTGGGGGCTCGGACAGTAAAGAAATTCTTCCTTATGTCCAGCCTGACACGGTCTTGCAGGAGTTTGTGACCGTTCGACCTCATCATCCCTTGGGGAGCTCTGGTGAACACACGTTCCCCCAGATCCTGGTGGTCACCCCTGATAAACTTCTGGGTGGCCATCCAATCACCGCTGAGCCTGCGCTTTTCCAGGCTAAAGAGTCCCATGGCTCTCAGCCTGTCGTCGTAAGGTCTGCTTTCCTGACCTCTGATCATGCGCGTGGCTCTCCTCTGGACTCTCTCCAGCTTCTCCACATCCTTTTTGAATTGTGGAGCCCAAAACTGGACGCAGTACTCCAGCTGCGGCCTCACCAAGGCCGAGTACAAGGGGAGAATGACGTCCCGGGATTTGCTCGAGAAGCATCTCTGGATGCACGCCAGCGTTTTGGTCGCTTTACTAGCCGCAGCATCGCATTGCAGGCTCATGTTCATCTTGTGGTCAGTGATGACCCCCAAGTCTCTTTCTTCTGTAGTGCTAGCCAGTGTAGCACTGCCAAGCTGATAAGGATGCTGCAGGTTTTTCCTCCCAAGGTGGAGAACCTCGCATTTTTCGGTGTTAGACACCATCAGGTTCTCGTCCGCCCATTTGCTGAGCCTGTCCAGATCTGCCTGGATCGCCCTCTTAACCTCAGGTGTGGATGCTTTGCCCCAAAGTTTGGTGTCATCAGCGAACTTGGCCAGTCTGCTCCTGACTCCAATGTCCACATCATTAATGAAGATGTTGAACAATATGGGTCCAAGGACAGAGCCTTGGGGGACCCCACTGGTCACAGGGCACCATGACGATTGACTTCCATCATTTACTACCCTCTGACAGCAGCTCTTTTAGCCCCAGTATCTTATTGGGAAATGAGGGGAAGCTGTCTATCCATTATAGCTCCCAAGTGTTTCCCAGAGCTGCCACCTCCCAAGACTGAACCTCAATCATGTCCAAGCACAAAGCATGTAAGGTTTTTAAGACCCAGTTTGACAAATCTCTGGCTGGGACGATGTAGTTGGGGCTGGTCCTGCTTGGAGTAGGGGGTTGGGCTAGATGTGACCACCTAAGGTCCCTTCTGACCCTCATTTTCTATGTACGTGTGACTTGACATGCATTGAAAGGCTCAGCTATCCAAATTATTCTGGGTGGCTTTGCATCAGGGACCTGTCCTCTCCACTATATACTGCTCTCCCAATCTCTGGGGCATCATGATGGCACTGGATTTTCTTCTGGGTCATTGGTAAGTACCTGCCGCTGCTGGTTCCTCCTAGAAAACCCCTTGCATGCCAGTCTCCAGGACCTGCAATCTGGTGACTGTCCCACTTGAAATTCTGGCCACCAGACTCGCCGTTTCATAAATTAGGTGATTACTTTTTAAGACTGTAATAACAGTGTGAATTGCTACAAGAATGTTAAGTGTTATTTCCAAAGCACTGCACAAACTTTAATTAGCAGCATGCTTACGCTGACTTTGGAAGTCAGTCACCTCAAAAACTCCTGCTTCTCAGCTCCATTCATATCCAAACTGACTCCGATTAGTGTTAGAAATTGCTTAAACCACCACATCACCTACAATATTTCACTTAATCAATAACTGGAGTTTCAATTAAAATTCAACAGCAGAACTGAACCACAGAACATTAAAGTTGACCAAAATATTGAACATTTTAAGCTATTTCTACCCTCATCGATTCTTAGGTGGGGGGAGGGGGGACAAAAACAAACAACTTTCATTACAAAACCCCAAGGCACTTAAAACTTGTTGACTGGTTTAATAATTCATAAGAATTTAGCAAGAAGCTAAGTGAGCCACTTAGTGCAATTCTGAATGTGGAATTAGATCCAAACATTTCCCCCCAAAAAATTAACTCCTGCTCTTCTTTACACAGTTGATGCATATTCACCTTTGAAATGCATAGCCACCATGCATTATTTTGGACAAGAGTTCAGGTGAGAAATCAAGGAAGAATTAGATATCTGTAAAAAAATCTTGTACAACTACTAGCACTAAGTGACAAGTTTTATTATGAATGTAAACACTCATGAATCAAGGCATAAGACAACCATTGACGATGGGGGTTAGGAGGAAACTTTCCCTCTGAAGGGGCTGACCAGTAAATATCTGCTGATGCTTTCCTCTAGGTTTTGTCCATCGGAGATAGAAAAATGGAGAAAGGGAGCCATGGGACTGAGATGCTACACAGCTCCCAGGATCTATAGTTTTGATTATTTACTAGAGTCAGGTCTGGATTTACATTTCCACAAACCTTCAGGAGATCTGAATTCAGGCCATCCTTCCGTGTGCCAAATCTGAACTAAACACGAGTTTTTAAAAAAGCTATTGGCTAAAAAGCTGAATGAAATGACCAAAAAGGCCCTTAATCCAGATCATGACGTACAACCTATATTATAGCAGAGAGGCTGCCAGTGGGGGTGAAGGCCGAACTTCATCCATCATCGACAGCAGCACAAAGCAGCCTCCGAACCGCCCTGCTGAGCCGCACCTGCTTAGCGTGTATACTGCTTTAAAAAAAAAAAATGTGTGAAAAATGAAAATCTATTTAAGTCCAAATGCTGAATGTGCAGACTGCAGCCTCATGCCAAAAAAGCTGTTGATCTTAAAGCTTGTCAAGATAAAATTCTTCTATATTTAAGGAAAAAATGCTTCACCTGCCTTACTGCAGCCATCAGGGGAATCAAGACTGGGTCTGACAAGAGAAGACTAGAGGAACTTGGTGGGCACAGCCCAACAGAACAAGGGCTAGGAAAGGGCCCGTTTGTCTTCTGGATATAGGCTGAGAGAGAAGGAGAGAGGGAGAAATGCAGCGTATGCTGTAGGACAGCGCTGGCACAAGGACAAATGGGTATAAACAGGCCAAAAATGAATGTGGGCTGGAAGTTGCAAAGAAGGTTTCTAATCATCAGAGTGGTAAAACTTCAGAGCAGGCTCCAATAGAAGTAAATAGCAGATTACCAGCGCAATGATACGCCGCCATTAATGCCGTTGCTGGCAGCAGCCAGGGGCTGGACCCAGAGACCAGGAGGTCCCAGCCAGCCCTGCATTATAGCACCTGCAAAGTATTATGCTGGAGAGAGATCAAAACCTTTCCCACCCACCCCATCCACACCCCACTTCCTTTCTGACCCTCAGCTTCGTCAGAGATGCAAGGCTGGTTATCTTCACATCATCTCCGCACTGTCAGAACGCCTCAGTTTTAAGGTCCCTAAGATTTCAGGGGAAATTCAAGAGGATATTTTGTTTGCTTTGAATGGTTTTGCCTCAAGTTTCCCAAAACTATTCTCCTATTACGGTTAAATCCGTCAATCCTTACTCCCGCAAAATGCCCACCTAGGTCGGATAGATGCTATTAGACTGGACTCATTAAGGGCTCAGTGCAAAACCCTCCAGCTTCAGAGAAGATCCCCAGGAGAACAATGTCACACTCGCGAGCGAGCCGTGTGCAAGGGGGCACCACGCATGTGCCTGTACACGTTTCATGGTCTGCCAGCACTCCTCGACCCCGAGTGCGGGACAAACATGACCCATCTCCGCAACATCCTGTTCCAGGCAGGTGGGCTCAGAAGTGCAGTGAACCTGCCTGCAGGCCGTCCCCCGGTGGACCAAATAGCATAGCTCAGCTGGAAGAGGGGAAGTAAGGCCTGAATTGCAGCCAAGCCCGAGACAGCGCAGCAACCCTCCACCCGTTACTTAGGTTGGAAGTCAAGGCATCAGCCCTGCTGACTGAGAAGCACCACTGGGCCCCAGCTCCATAGAAAAGCATCCACAGGATCCAGCCCTCGCCTTACAAGAGGTCTGTTCCGTGCCGAAATCAAGACAGATGCAGAAACGTTCACAAGATTTGGAACTTGAGTCTAACACTTGGGGCAAAACAAAGATTTAACCTTACTTTTTTCTAAGCTATTAAAGACACAGTTTCACTTTGTAGGACCTCAGCTACTTCCATGTATATGTCCAGTACCAGCACAGCACAACATGCTGCTTGCAGCAGAGCTCACTGGAGAGCTTCAGCATAACCCTAATCATTTCAAGAGAAGCAGGATTGGGATTGTAAGAGGTAAAGGAGTAAATGAGCTCATTAAGGGCAGCGTAGGGTGGTTGAACCACAAAATACATGCAAGTTAGGGCTGAAAAACTGAAATCCCTCTTATACCTTTAGCAATATATAGCCAGAGATCTCCCAGGAGAAATAAAGGGGGAAGTCATACACAGACAACATGCACACACTGATCATCACCCGGAGCCAATAATTAGCAACTTAATAGTTGATACTTTGGGCCTCTGCTTCTCTTCATTTTAGATGATTGTTTCTTAATACAGGAGAATAACCAACTCTTGGTTCCCCCATCACGTCTGGTACGATAACACCCGAGAACTGTGCCTACCCGGCATTTCTTTTAACTTATTTAAGAGTCAGTGGCACACCCAGGACTATGCTTGTATTTCAGTTGTGCAGCGCACTTCATCTGACATTTGTTAATAAATCCTGCCTAGCTTTAAAAGGTTCATTTACTTATTAACTGGAAATCCATAGGCGTGGTGATTTATATGCATATTTGCATGGAAGTCATGTTAGGTTTGATACACTCATTTAAACAGACATCACTTTCTCTGTTGACAATTCCTTGCGACAGAGAAAACTTGCATCAGGAACAGATATACTGAAGACAAATCAGCGTCCAAAGAGCCTTGTCCCTTGCCTCTGACAGCACAAGCTGCTTCAGACAATGCATGTCCTTCACTAGACCCTAACCAGGCTAGAGAGGGAGTTTTCCCCAGTCATTGGTCAGCTGGTGGCTGGGTTATGCCCTAAGGTCAAAGAGTCTGCACCTCTTAAAAAAAAAAAAGCAAAATCTAGCTTTTCCCCTCCTCTCACCCAGGAGCATTTCATAGACTTGTAGAGCAGCAGGGCTGGAAGGGACCCTCAGAGGTCGCATCTAGTGCAACCCCCAGCCTGAGGCAGGATCAGCCCCGTCCAAACCATCCAAGATGACTCCGTCATCTAACCTCCTAGTAAAACGCCATCAACACTAACACAGCGTAAGTTATAACACAAGTAAAACAGGGGAAACTGCAGTGGCCAGCGTCCTGCTGTTGCACAGGTTGTTAATATTCACTCAAGAGATCCCAAGCAAGGACCATACGCCCAGTTACAGAGAAGGCAACCTCCCCCCTCCCCGCCCCAGTCCGTATCCATCTGACCGTGGCATGAAATCCCTTCCTGACCCCAACTGTGGTGTCAATCTGACCCTGGGCCAAGCAGAAAGACCCTCTAGCCAGGACCCTGCAGGTCTCTGTTCACTTGGCTACCACCCTGCAAGCCCTTTCCTGCCCCGTTCCCCTCTGTGGAGACAGCACAGCCAGACACGAACACCACACTGCCGTTGCGTGCACCTGCATGGGTTATGGCTATAACAGATTTCCAGTGCTAGCTTCTTCCCCAAAACCTCCCGTGGGTTTTCCAGTGGACCACTGTTGCACACGGAGCAAAGTCTTCGCCAAGTCAGGGATAGGTTTTGCTCCAGAGCAGAGAGCTGATGAAAGGCTGATTCCTGCTATTCTCCTGGGGAGCAATATCCAAGGAGCCCCATTGGGACCACTCAAGATGTAAGGTGTTATGCACAGGGAGACCTGGGACTTATTTGGGGATCTAATTCAATCACTCCAACATGCATTGCCCTGCAGCATGAAATCTTGCTGGCCGTTGCATACTAAAAGTTACTTGATTTGCCCACATTGCAACACCTGCAGTCTCTGGCACCCGACTGCTCATTCCCTTTTCTGGGTCTTTAACAAAATACCCCGAGCAGCAGCAAATTGCATGGAGCCCTGAGGCACTTCCTGCTGCCCGGTGTGGAAAGCCCACAGCTTTCTCTTGCTCTTTTGCCTCCTTTCTCCTAGCAGATTTTGAGTAAGGCAGTCCTTTACTTCCAAGCCTCACATGCTTAGCAGCTTCTTGTTATCGTCTTTGCTAACACATTTCACTACAGTTGGCTGGGTCTGGAAAACCGTGGGTGCATCGGCTAATGCAGGCAGCTGGTTGCTAAGATGACTGAGCAGTCGCGCTGGCTGAAAACCTCCGTAAAGCAGATTTAGATCAGATCCCAAGACGAGCTTCCTAACAGGACTGTGGAATAAGGTCTCAGGGAAGTGGAGGAATCTTTGTCCCGGGAGGCTTTTAAAGAAGAGCCAGGATGGGGTATGGACAGTGTGACCTGCAGCTGTGCTGGCTCAATGACCCTCGAGGTCAATTCCAGGCCCAAGAGCATGACCTGTATGACAAACTCACACTGTAGAGCATGGGGCCGTCACTATGCTGCAAAAACAACTGACTTAGGACCAGCCTGAACCACCTGAAGAGCCCTCCCAGGGGAAACGGCTCAAGAGATGCTGCAAGAGCCCTGCCGACTTATTCCTCTTGCCCACTGCGAGGCACGCGACACCCAGACCTCCAGGGCTTGGGGCAGAAGTTACACACAAACCAGTTTAAGTAATCAGAAACAGAAGTTCAGTGCACATAAACCAGTTTCACAATGGCTGAAACTGGTTTAAAGATAAACCTGGTTGAACCGCCCCCCCACCGCTTCGCTTCGCGTCGAGAGGACTTCGCCGCCACGGACGATCCCGCCCCACCCGAAGAGGACCCCCGCGATCGGACTTTATGGACTGAGACGCTCACTCCGAGCCACTTCCTTCAACATCGCGGACCACTGTAACGGGTATGTGTGTATCTATCTTCTTTCCCTCTCAGCGTCGCGATCCCCCCCTCCCCCCTCCCCCTTCCACACCCCCCCACCCCCGGGCTTAGTTGGCTAACATTGTATGGTATGTAACCTAGTCGCGTTCCCCTCCTCTCCCCCACCCTGGATTGTTAGTCCCTCGCTCGGGCGCTTTGTATTTCCATCTCAACATTGTCATCTTTTTCCTGGATTCCCCAACCAATACATCTACTAATAAAAGTCAATCAGACTTAACTGATTTGGGTCAAACCAGTTTATGAAAATGTCTGTCCCAGATCCCTTCCTGGTTCAAGTTAAATCACTGTCCCCCAACATCCCAGAATGCTTTGCAACCCTGCACTGGGCTGGGCTGTCCTCTCCACTCCAGCAAAGAAGGGGGCAGGGGGAGAAGGTAGGGACCGTCACTCCTCCCCCAGGCAAACCCTGGCTCAGGTCTAGGGCCGGGGAGGGGGGTGAAATTTCTCTTCCTCTCCAAGTATGGAGATGCCCTACCTTGCTAAAAGCTTAGTGCTGGCTGCAGCTGCGGACTACAAGTCCCACAGGAACCTTGAAGCAGGAAGAGGAAATGATGAGCAACCCTGCAGAGTCCTGCTGCTGGACTGCAAATCCCAGAGACCTCGGGGGAAGCAGGAAGAGGAAGCGAACACACAGCCCATGCTGGCTACATGCTCTAGCACCCCCTCCCGCCCCCCCAGCTTCTGGCCTGAGCCACTGCAGGCAAGGGGCTGCATTTTCTGAATCAAAAGTGAATGTCTGTCCAGTTGGTTCTCAGTTTAATCTCTGCAGCTTAGACTACCCTGCAAAGAGTGAATCGATTCATCCTTGGGCTTTTTGACTATCTGTGCTTAGCCCAGAAGAGCCAGTGGAACTCAGCGGCAATTAGCACCTACACCAAGGTGCACAGCTCCTCCCAAGATAAGGGCTCTCACTGGCACAGGTCTCCTGCTCAAACACTAGATTACGAGCTACCACTGAGCTGGCCTTTCAGGCTCATGCCTTTTAAGGCTTCCTGTCTCTTTGAAAGGAAAGTGGCATTTAACTTAGCAGCCCCTGATGCAAAAAATCTAGTCTGCAAGGGCACATGCAGTGTAAGACCTTGTCTGTTCTCCTACAGCAGAGATGTGCAAGATCAGCAACTGCCATGCCCCCTGTCAACATGTCTCACCTCTGCCCGGGCATCTCTGGGGCCATAAGGAAGAACACTGCCTCCATAACCAGTCCTGCTCCTGGTCTGAAGTGCACCCAAGCTGCTGCCGGAGGTTTCTGGGCAACGGGAGATGCTATCCAAGGGAGAAGCAGCAGGCAGACTTCCCAGATTTTTTCCCAAAAGGATGACAAACAGTTCATTGATGCCATGGATTTGGAGCCCCTACAACAACGGGCCATGTTAGTGCTTTGTTCCCATCCTCTCGTGGATATATTTCAGCTCTCAAGACTCGAAGAACAAGTAGGTCAATGCAGATGTGGAGAGAATGGGAAAATTCCACTGTAAAAAATTGTCACCAGGATAAATCTTGATCAGCACTGCTCCAGCCAATGGGGGGCACTGGGATTTTCCCCACCACTGTGAGAAGAATCTGGCCCTCCATGTTACATCTGGCTGACCTCAGACCACAGCAATGGAGACAAGAGAGACAGTCCTCAATGCCTGTCCCCACTTCTTTCCCCCTTATTAGCACTGATTGGATTTAATGGCACCCAGCCTGCATGGCTCTCCCGATGAGGGAAGGGGTTTCATTACAAGCAGTGGTAAAACCTGATGGTCGGAGCAGCCTGAGGAGATGACAGTGCCCCATAAAAAGCAGAATTTGAAAAACTCTGGAAGTTTCATGGAGTCTTATGGCCTCTTTGAATGGGTTACAGGGAGGCTGTGGGATAATTAAACAGGGAAAGATATGCCTGCTTGCAGAAGCACGCGGAGAGTCACGGGGCTCTGCAGGTGCGAGCGATTTCTAGAGCTTCAGGCAACCGCCTGCATCACTCCCACCTTCACCTCCAGGTGTGCAAGAGCCGTACTTGCAAAGCCAGGAGCTCATGTGTCATGTTGCTCCAGCACCCAGGCTCCTCCACGCTGCCCATCAATCTGACACCTGCCCAGATTTGTACCTGCCAGCCACTCAAGTTAGTTCAGCCTCTGGTAACAGCTGTAGCAGGGGGGTTGAAACAGCTCTGAGCTTGCCTGATGTCAAGCCCCTTGCACTCAGCCATGAGTGTCCGGCAGGCCCCGAGTGAGCACTTTGCTAGGTCTCACTTTAGGGCTTCGTGAGTGCAGTGGGAAGGTACCACAGACCTCAGCAAGAGCAGGGTCAAGCCATGAACAGACCCCACAGGAGCATCATCAATGTGCAGAAGCCAGCCCTGTCACTAAGTCCAAGCTCTGTTCTCAGCTTTGCCACTGAGCTGTGTCATGCCCTTGGGCACATCCCTTCACTTCCCTGTTCCCTCTGCAGTGCACATGGGGATGCCAGCCCCCCACGGTAGCGAGGTGCAGTGAGTCCTGCAGCCAGGGAGCATTTCAGCATTTGCCGTCTTCTCTCCCGCCTGACCCCTGCGTAAAGCACTCCAGATGTCATTCGCGTGACTCAGGATCTGCTCTGCCCTCCCTCAGGATCAAGGGATTTGTCTGAATTAATCAAGTTGGCAAAGGTGCCTTGCAGGGAGCAGGAGGAGGAACAGATGCATAATTAGTGGCAGGCCAAGGTTGCCTGCAACGCCCTCCTGACACTTCTCTCCGACACGGTCTTGTCACCTGATGGAGAGAGAGCTCAGCATGACCCGATGAGATGAGCGGTCGCATCTCCAAAGGGCTGAGCGGACCGTTCCCGAAGCAGGGAGCGGTGGGGGGGGCTGTGAAGACAACAGGCCCCGTGTCAAGAGGAGCCCAGACAGATCCCTGCAGGAAACCCAGCAAGGGAAGCCACAGCAGATCGCTTAATTACTGCACGTGTGAAGGGGGTACAAATTAGGGCTGTGCAAAGCTTTGGGTGGTGATTCAATTCGGAGATTTGGTGGCCGAATCGCCAACTCCAAATCAGATCGGGGACCAATAAAAAGGTCCAAATCGATTCAAAGCTCTCTGAATCTTCAGAAACAATTCTCAGAGCTTCGATAATTTGGGCAGTCCTTGGTGGCTGGAGCCGGACTTGGAGCTAGTAAATAGGGGCGGGGAAGGGGACAATGGGGGGACCCTTGCTAGGCCCCATCCCGCACCCGCTCCCCCAGCCCCCCCACAGCTGCCCCACCTGCCATGGCTCTGGCCCTTTAAGAAAAAACAAAACGAAAAAACCCAAAAAAAACCCCAGGACTCACTGCTCCTGCTGCAGCCTAGAGGAGCTTGTGGAAGAGCCCCCAACATGGCGTGGGGCAGTGGGGATCACCCCCTGTCTGACAGCACCCGCTGAGTCAGGGCGTCCCCCACCCCTGGAGCTGGGGCAGCAGCCGAATCTCTGAATCAGATTCAGCTGAATGGATTCAGGACAGTGATTCAAATCACCGAATCAAATCACCGTCCCCCAAACTGGCCAAATCTGAATCAGAAGCGAATTCCAGTGCTTCGCACAGGCCTAGTACAAATACAGCCACCGCCCCTGGAGAAAGCCGAATTGCACAGGCCGTTTCTTTATTGCACAGTCAAGAGCAGAGCCAGGCACGGAAGCCAAGGTGAAGCTGTAGAAGATATTGTTTGTTGGCTGCCCGGCTGGAGACTCCCGCTGCAAAGGAATCAGATTGCTGAAAGCACCGAACATCCCGCTTGTGAAACCAGCCTCTTTTCAGCCACCCCCGTCTGGACACCGCCGGGCACCAAGCACTGCCGAAAGCCACAGTCAGACTTTGGGAGTCCTGACTCGCCCCTATTCCACCCCAATGACAATCCGCTCCCATCTCTTGCGGTTCAACAAGGACAAGTGCAAAGTCCTGCACTGAGGAGGGAGCGATCCCCTGCACCGGGGCAGGCTGGGGCGACGGGCTGGGCAGCAGCTCTGCAGAAAAGGACCTGGGGGGACAGGGGGCAAGAAGCTGGACAGGAGCCGGCAGTGTGCCCCTGTTGCCAAGAAGGCGACCGGCGTCCTGGGCTGCATTGGTAGCTGCGTGGCCAGTGGATGGAGGGCAGCGATTCCTCCCCTGTATTTAGCACTGGGGAGGCCACATCTGGAGTCCTGTGTCCAGGTGTGGGCCCCCCACTACAGAAAGGATGTGGACAAGTTGGAGAGGGTCCAGCGGAGGGCAATGAAAGTGGTTGTGGGGGACAGGACTGGTGAGGAGAGGCTGAGGGAAATGGGCTGATTGAGTCTGCAGAAGAGAAGACCGAGGGGGATTGAATAGCAGCCGTCACCTCCCTGCAGGGGGGCTGCACAGAGGATGGAGCTGGGCTGGTCTCAGTGGGGGCAGATGACAGGACAAGGAGCAATGGGCTCAGGTTACAGCAAGGGAAGTTGAGGTTGGATATTAGGAAAAACTCTCACCAGGAAGGTGGTGAAGCACTGGAACAGGTTACCCAGAGAGGTGGCGGGATCTCCATCCATGGTGGTGTCATATTGAATGTAATAGTTTGAATTCTTGTGATAACTGCCCCATTAGCCAGTTTAGACAAAGGCAAGGTTCATCTTCTTATCTAGGCCATTGCTTGCTTGGCCTGGCCTGCAACAAGTTTGTTTAAAAGTCTTAGGTTCTCAATCTTATCTTTAGAGGCTTTTGACAGGTTAACCTGGGAGCAAGAACAACGACCCTTAGGCAAATATTCTGAGATTAAACCCTAGAAGCTTGTGAAGGGGGTTGGGAAAGATGGGTTGCTGCAGTGGTGTGGAAAATCTCCCAAAAAGCAAGAATTAAGATAAACTGAATAGTCAGTGGACGAATTCCGTTGCGGAAGACAACTGACCACCCAGCAAAATCTGTTGAGTAAGATCCCAGCCCAATTTGGGGGTAGTGACAGGTTTGGGTAGGAGGGGCCCAAGACAGCAACTCACCCAGTATCTAACCTGTAACCTACAGTCCCAATTTGGAGGTGCCCTCACCTGCAGGACACCGAAGGAAGAATCGCAAGCGCAGCCGGGTCAGACCGATCACCTGAACCGCCCTCCCCGCGAACACGAAATTTTTGTTCACGCTGAAGCCGCAGAGCGCCCGAGCGGGACCGAAGGAAGGGGACTGGTCCTATCCCTGCTGAGAGCAACCCTAAAACCATCACTAAAGAATGAAAGGATCCCTGGGGATTTGGTTTCTCCGAATTCCAGGACTGTGAGTATACCACGAGAAATAATAGTAGTGATTCCAGTTTAACCTTTACTTGTAACTGTAGCTGGTTTTGTAATACTGATTCTTATAGCGTGGTTTGGGAAGGAAGTGCGTTTGGAGCATTGTTTCTAATATATGTAGTTATTGTGTTTTTAATGTTCGTGGTATTTCTTAAAGCTAAGCAGTGTTATATGCATAGTAAGGAGGTTTAATAAACATATTAAAGGAATAAAAATTGTGATTATTGTGAAAACAAACAAGGCTCAACCTTACCCCACCAGCATACTAACTTGAACCAATATATCATGTGGGACTTCTCTCTGTCGTGTAAACTCATAAGACAGGTGGTTTTGAAGACCTGGCTAGACAAAACCTTGTCTGGGATGATGTAGTTGGGGCTGGTGCTGCTTGGAGCAGGGGGCTGGACTAGATGCGACCTCCCGAGGTCCCTCCAACCTGAGTTTTCTATGATTCTGTGATCCGACAGGGTCTGAAGAGCACAGGAGCTATACACCGAGTTACCACCCAGCCTCATGGCAGGGAGGGACGATCCTGGTTGATGTATCGCCAGGTCCGAATGGCCGCACATCAGGTCAGCCGGATACATCGATCTTGTGTTTGTCCCTGCCCCTTGCAAGTAACAAAAATTTTTCAGAATGATTAATTGTCCACAGCTGTAATTAATTATCCCAAGCAGTGCACTGAACTGACAGGCTGGTATTTCTACTTGAATCCTTGGGGAAAAATCAGGTTGTCTTGCAATCCTCTCCAAGCCTGACTTCGAGTTAAAAATAGGGAGTTTAATATGCGGTTTGAAGGATTTTTTGTCTCCCTGCCTGCAAGGGAATCCCAAGGGAGTTTTCAGTTCAACTGCAAGCTTGCAAAGTCCTGCTGTCCTAGCAAATGCAATGACA
The DNA here is from genome assembly GCF_052110815.1 of Crocodylus siamensis. Classification (NCBI taxonomy): domain Eukaryota; kingdom Metazoa; phylum Chordata; order Crocodylia; family Crocodylidae; genus Crocodylus; species Crocodylus siamensis. The sequence goes on from NC_143400.1 coordinate 97,299,556, forward strand.
CTCCTCTCCTGCAGGTGCAATTCAACACTGGTAGGAGCTGGGGTGGGTTTCACCTATTACCAGAACTGAGGAGAGGGGAGGTTTCTGGAAAAACTTTGAGACTGACAAATCCCTGGTGAAGCCAACGCAGAGTTTAACAGCACTAGTTACGGCATGCATCCAGGCAAGAGGACGTCAAGGAATTGCCATCCCTTTTTCATCAGTGCGGAAACTGAGGCACAGAAGAGACACAATGAGTGACTTTGGAGGGGGCAAAGAAAAAAAAGCTCCGACCTTCCCTGTATCAGCAAGCACAGCAGTACCCACCCCATCTTCCAACCCTCGTTGTCCGCACCCGCTCTTCACCTCGTTTGCTTGTAGCACTATAGCGTCCGGCATATAATTTAGGAGCATAAAGAAAGCTCGTTACCAAATCCAGCAGCTGCTTCTCCCCGGAAGCGTATGCATTTCCCCAACATCCTTCCAGTTCCCATCTGGCCACTGCAAACATCTAATCCCACATTTCAATGGAGACAAGCAGCTCAGTCACCAGCTGAAGTATCCACCGCGGCCCCCTCTCCGCTACAGACGTCGAAGGGCTCGGCACCAAATGTCACTCGCTCATACCTGCCCGCAGCATCGTTAACCCCCGGTACAGCCACCACAGCTCGGCAGGGCTCACTAGGTTGGCTGCAGCCGGGCTTCACTGTGTGCATGAGACCCCAGCCTGCCCAGCCCCCTCTGCCACAGGACATCCCGCGGTCCCCAAGCACGGTCCCTCCAGAGCTGCCCTTGCAGATGGATGAGGCAAGGCAGTGCCATGAGCCTACGTGCACATGTGCATCCAGTGCAGGACGATCCGGGGACCAAGCTGCTGCACAGCGCCAGAGACCTGTTGTTACAAGGGGGGTGGAAGAGGTGCAGTTCGTGCTGCCACGAGATGCAGTGTTTTAGCTCAGCTCCAGGGAGGGGGTTTGATGCAGGGAAAAGGCACCATCTCCTCCTTGCCCACGTCCCTGCCTCAGCTTCCCCAGCAGACTGCAGCTCAGTGGTCAAGTCCATCCCTGAGCCCAACACCTTACAGGGCAGGGGAGCCCCACAGCCCACATCCAACATCAAATGAAGCAAAGGAGCCTCTACCCTTGCTGGGCTCCACCTGCACCACTTCAGCTGGACACCCAGGTCCAAACAGTCCCTGGGAAGGCAGCTCTCAGACATAGAAAGGAGCTAAGCTGTGCTGTCTCCAGCCAGGGCTGGCCTGGCCCAGCTGCAGCAGGTCAGGCTGATTGGGATCACCAGCCTGCATTAACCCTTCCCGGGGAGGAGAGGCTGCTCCTGCCCCACTGCAGTCCTGTCCCCATGCCCCTACAGTGCTCCTGTTCTGAACAGGCTGACCCGGAGAGCGACTCGGTGGGGGAGTCCTGGGCCACAGGATGCCCCTCTTTCCCCCTGCTTCCACTGCCTTAGCTCACACGCTTTGCTAGTGTAAGCTGATCAATGCGTGCTGCCTGCTGCAGAGGAGGGTTGCCTATGCACACGGGAAGAAGAAACTGAGAACAGCAGCCCAGCTGTGCGTTTCCGGCAGAGAGCCACCACCCCTTGCAAAGGCTTGAGTTGTGCCTAAAGACTAGCCAAGCAAAGGAACCGGGAAAAAAAACAGTGGTGTTTGTTCTGGTTCCACAGCTGCCTCTTGCCCCAGATGTGCAAATGCACATCTGGACCTCACTGCAGACATGGCCTCACCTCCCACCCAAGAGACTCACAGCACTGCTCAGACAGGGTCGGAGGGAGCTGATATAACTGATCTCCCCCCATCATCATCAGGGACATGCTGGCACATACAGCGAAAGCCCCCACTTCTCCAGCACAGCCTGGGAGCCCAGCACGAACTAGAGCATTAGCCTCTGAGCTGGTTTCCACTGGACTAGTGTTTAACCCACCAGCAAATATTAGCACAGGTTTTCAGTCGCCAGCTCCAGACAGCTTGCATCTTACCGCAGAGCTGTGAGCTCAGAAACCCCCAGGGCCTGCAGCTGGCCCAGTGGGTGCTTAGCATTTAAGGCCTCTTATGATTGAGGGATTCAGTTGGGCACCAACCCCCCCAAAAAAAACCCAAATTGGTGAGCACTTGGATGCCAGCATCTTGCCTAATGTAGCGGCCCACATCAGCCACAAAGCCACGGCCAGAACCAGACAGATGGCCATCCTTTCTCCACGCACGTACTGGTGATGCTGCACCGATGGCTACACGTCACCTGCCGTCCCTGCTAAGACACAGAGAGGGGGGTTTGTTCCAAGTATCATTGTGTCACACATGTGAAGTAGCTGCTTCAGTCAAATGCAGTCTTTTTTGCAAAGGCTGTGTCCCAATATAAAAGTCTTAGAGCATCTCACCTTCATGTATAGTGTGAAAAGGAGATAATGGGTTTGGGGGGTGGGATATGAGCTAAGCACCCCAAAAATCCTGGGCCAGCTGTCTCGGGTCTGCCCAACACACACAGCCATTTCCCTTCCCCTCCCTTACTAGCAGGGTCCTAGCTTGGAGCCGGCCCCCGGTTGACTTTCATGAGTCCTCCAAAGCACCTGAGGTGCAAAGCTGGCCTTGCCTTGCAGCTGGTCTCAGGGGAAAGGCGGTGTGGTCCCCAGGTGTATTAGGTGAGCTCCATTTTTCTTCAGGTGTTTAAGGGCAGCGTGCCCCAATGCAGTATTTCATGAAGGGAGATGAACTTGCTGCTTGTCCCTTTGCAGGTTTTCAGCAGACAGACTATGCTCGTTAGTCACTCTCCGATTAGTTCTTGGGTCTTGTGTCCTAAAGTGTAAATTAGCCCTGCTCAGGGAAAGGGCTCGGGTCCTACAAAGAAAAGAAAGCGCCCCTCGCTTTCTGATGACGATGTGTTCATAAACATCATTTATGGAGGCTTTTCATCAAAACAAATTATTTTTTTAATCGGGTTTTGTCAATATTTCCAGTCTGCAGTGGGGCGCAGAAGGGATGGGCTTAATTGTTTTGTTTTTTTTCCCTTCCTTTGTTTTTCAATCAGAACATTTTTGTGGAAAGGAAATGCTTCCCTGTGGAAATTCCTGCTGCAACAATAAAACCAGTTTTTCCTCAAAAATGTCTTTCAAGTGAAACATTGCATCCAGTGATAGTGGGGCCCATGCACCCAGAGGTGCATGGGTCTGTGCTTGGGGCTGAACCAGATGTAAACCATGAACCTGGAGAGAGAAAACTCAGATCCCACAAAGTCCATGCTCCAGAGATGAAGGGTGAGGTTGTGGGCAAGTACAAACCTGCTTGGAGCAAGGAACGATTGGGTCCTTTTACCCTGCTGCTCCCAGGATGGGCCCTGGCTCGGCTGTGGCTCAGTACCACTGCCCTTTGAAAAATGTTTGAGCAGCTCTAATCCCCTGCCCCAACTCTCTTACTCCGTCTGCTTCTTGGTCGATCCACCCACAACCTCCCCTGCACCCGCAGCCCCATGCCACGACCACGGCTCCTACAACCAGCTCTTCCAAACCAGAGCATCCTTGGGAAAGTGGCCAGGTGCTTGCACAAACCTTTCCAAGAGAGGTGCTGCATCGCCGTCTCATCATGAGACCAGTGATAATGGACAGGGAAACTGAGGCACCGTGCAGCGAGGGTTTGCTGTCCCTGCCTGACTCCATCACTATGTAAAGACCAAACTCATGAAGCCTGCTTGTGGCAATAAAACCGCAGGACCTGGTCCTGCATGCCCAATCCAAGGCTACGAAGCAGGTTGATGACAAAGCTCCCGGGGGAATGTCATCTATAGCAGAAGAGACCGATTCAGTGGATGCAACCCCCAAATCCCACCCCCCCCCCCACCCCGACATCACAGCAGGGAACTCAGTGCGAAGGTGCAGAATCCAGCCAACCGTGGGTTAAAGTTAAATCCCTTTATTAATGAAAATGCTTCGAGCATCGCAACTGCGCTGGAGTCTCGGGACGTGCAGCTGGGAGAAGGAGTATTGGCAGGCGCCGCGCTAGCTGGTGTGTGCACCGGCTGAGTCATCGCCTTGCTGTGCCTGCCGTAATCTCCCGAGGTAGACGTGCCACTCCGCCACAGCGAGCTCACTAGCAGCGTCAGCGCAGCTAATTACGAGCGTGAGCAGCAGTTTAATAAAAGGCCAGATGTGGAGTGAAGAAAACCTGCAAGCTCGGCTCGTCTAGCATGAAAAGACTGCTGTGGTGGGATGCAGCATGAACAACCCAGCTGGGCTCAGGAGCACCAGTGAGAGGGAGAAATTCAGGCTGGAGGATGGAAAACAGTCCAGGCTTCGTTAAAATTCGTGGGTAAGCGCCTCCCTCTCACCGTGCATCCAGAGCTGAGCACGGGGAGGCTCAGCACTGTCATGGGGATGGCACGCAGGAGCTGCCGGGTGCCTCTGCCCCTCTGCCTCCCGTGGGGCGGTGAACAGAGCAATGCAAGGGGAAAGCCAACAGCCCAGCAGGGAGCCTGCAGACGGAGAGGGGAGAGGAGCAGGAACCCTGATCTCCATGGAAACACTCCCACAAGATATACAAAAACTCGTCTGCGGATGCACGTCCCCCTCCCGCCGTCGTATGCATGCTGGCCACAGTGCTCAGCAGATGTGAAACCTCTCGCCCTTCACTGCTAACAGCACCAGCCTCCACCTCATGGGCTGAAGTGCAGCAACAGCCCAGGGGATCCTGGTCCCCTCCAAGCAGGATCGGGGCCTGTTGGGAGGACGCGTTGCATGCGAGCCGGCGAGGGAACCGCCTGCCCGTCGGTGGCTGCTCCGGTGCAGGGAAGGTGCTGAAGCTCATTTCCATCATCTTTCATCATGAGGAGTGGCAGGCCGCTGAGGAAGCACTTGGCATTTTCCCTGCTTCAGCTCCTCAGTGGGCGAGCGCGTGGTTTTTGCTCGTAAGCAGTATGTCTTATGCTGTCACCCGTGATCCAGCCGAGCCTTGGGCTTCCTCCTCTTGACATGCCGGGAAGTTGGATCTAGAAGCCCGCTGTGTACAGAATTCAAGCAACCCAAGCAGACACGAGGGCTGAGGTTTCCAGTGAGGAAAGGAGCCTCCCAGTAGCCCTCGAACGTGTCCACACACTCCCCATTGACTCCGGTTTCACTCCATAGTTGTACCGTCACAAGCATTGCGGTGTTATAATGCACCAGCGCTAACCTGGCGTGGAGTGCCTGGGCCATGCACGGGGTGTAAAACACGAGGCCATGAGATGAACCAAATGCGCGTGGCAGGGCAGCTGGCCAAGATCCACACATCTGCAATTCCTTGCAGACTCAGATTTCCTTCCCTCTGCAGGGGTATCTGCAACCCCTCTGTTAAAAATGAGCAGTCAGATGCCCCCAGGCACAAGGGATTTTTCCCCAAAGCTATTAGATTCAAAATATAAAACAGACTAGCAAAGCCGCAGGGGGTCACGTGTCTCCTGCTTGGAGATCTCCCACCAGAAGAGGCTAGTACCACAGCGGTAGCCACAACACGCCCCGGGCCAGATGCCTGTCCGACAGCACCGCAGCAGGAGGGTAGGATGCAGGTCACTAATCGGCAGCACTGCACCAGCACAGGAGACCATTGGAGGCACGGGGGAATTTGGGTGGCTGGGAGAGGTATATTGCACAAGGACACGAGACACGCAGGGCTGGAGACAGCCCATTTCAGCTGCTAGCGCTTGCATGGAGTGGCCGCCTGGAGAGGCTTGTAGAGGATGCTCCTGGCCAGAAGAAGGAGCAGCCTAGGGACTGGGTCAGCTCCCTGGGTGTCCGAGCCCCTCTCCTTCACATCACCCACCTTAGCTTATGTGGTCCCAATTAGCTGGCCGCCTGGCTTCCCAAAACCCCCCTCTCATCCCTATCCTGCATCGGGCAGAGGTCATTCGGAGACTCCCTTCATAGCTGCACCCAGCTCATCTCCCCTGACTCAGAAGCGTTTCCCTTCGCACCTCCCAGGAGCAACGCAAGGGCTCGGGATGGGAATAAAAGTGACAGAGCCGGACCCTGGGTTTCTAAGCGTTGCTAGAGCAGCTGTGCTGAGTGCCTAGAGGAAAATGCCCCTTGTTCAAGCCTAGTCACAGGATCCAAACCACAGTGATCCACCCCTTCTGTTTCCCAGACTATTGGGCTTTCTTGCTGTATCAATCAGTTTAGCCCCTCCAGCTAAGAGCAAGTTTCTCAGTAAGTGCCCTCAGACACACTCGTAGAAATTACGGGCTGGCTAATACGGTGTAAATAGACACTGCAATCTGCTGCTCAGACTTATTAGCGGATCGGCCTGTGCTCGGTGTATTGCATTACTATTATAGTGTTTTCCAGGAGAATGAATTATCTGCTTGGAACGATTTTATAAGGGTAAATGAGGCTGCCAGGCTGGTCTCATTAGCACCTTTTTTCTGTAGCTCTCAGCGTTTAGATGAGAGACTCCTGGACCCTGTGAAGGAATGAGCGTCTGTCCATGTATCCAGCCCGGCACCGTGTTGCAGGCTGCGTGCTCTGGCCTCGCCGTGCAGGCTCCGAGAATGAGCACGTGGGACAGACATGGTGATTGGCCATGCAGGGCTGAATTTCAATCCATGCCCTGTCCCCGAGTGCCACGGGGGGTGGGAGGAGGTGGGGGTGGAGGCCCAGAGTGTAATAAATATGTCAAGCAGACTCCCAGGCTCTCCTTGTGGCACCTGCTACCTGCACCAGGGGCTGGGGCATGAGCAGACTGCCCCAGACTCTACCATGCCCCTGCTTTGCTGCAGGAGGGATATGCCCTTGGGCTCAAACACCACTGCACTGAGCTTGCCCAGGCACCTCCCACTGTCTGCACAAATATTTAATCCCGGATGCATCAGGCTGGATGGAGACCGATAGGTGCTGGGGGAGCCTCTCCCGGCTCACTGCTGTTTGGGGCTAAAGCAACTTCCAGGGCTCAGGGAGCTGCAGTAGCTCCAAACCTGCCCTCTCCTCCTCACGATGCCTGGGAAGGACCTGTAGCACAGGGCAGGCCTGGCATCCTGGGGCCACACCACTCCACAGCCCTGGAGGCAAGGGCAGGAGTCCTCTCCAGGGTTTTCACGGCACGTGGGAACATGGGTCTGCACGGCAAGGGTCTCCTAATACCCATGCACAGGGCCAGGGATGCAAAGCTCAGAGCAGCTTGCAGACCACATGCTGGCAGGGACAGGTGGGAGGGCAGAGGCAGGCCTACCACCGAGCCGAGGGGTCCGGGCACCCACCCAGGATGCAATCTGGCTTCCAGAGCAAGGGGCGATACGCTTGTCTGAAGCTCGGCTACGCCTGCTCTTGGCTGCTGCGGCAGGAAGGGAGGAATCCACCCCTTCTGCTCTGGCTTCGCTCCTCTCCCCAAGGCCAGGTGTTCAGGGTCTCTGCCTCCCTCCCCTGATGATGATGACTCTGTGCCCCGTACTTGCCCACACAACTCCCATGCAGTGTCCAGGTGTCTGGCACCAAAGGGCAAACAAAGGAGTCAAGTTTGCAAGACTGCTGGAGCTGGAAGGAGAGTGGCTGCCGCCCCAGTGCAGCTCAGCAGGGCTCAGCCAGGGAGCTGCCTCACCCAGACCCTCTGGGGTCCTGTGTCTAGTCCTGGCTGCAGCCACATGCGGGTGCACCCCAGCCAGCCTAAATAGTGAAGTTCTCTCATGCACCATGTCATGAGGCCTCAGGCTTTTTAGCAAAGAATGCATCTATAGTTTTACAACTATGACAGCACAAGACTCGTTATATCGTGGCTTTCAAAGGCACCATTTACCTCGTTCCAGACCCACAGACAGTGCTGTGGCGGGCCAGTAGGGGGCACTCCTGTGCTGAGCCGCCCACCTCCCTGCGCCCGACCCCCTGCCAGGCTCCGAGAGCCTCCCTGGGGCGCCTCACGTCCGGCCCGACCCCTTCCTGGAGCACACTCGCTAGCCTGGGGGTAACGTCGCCGCCACCACGCCGAGAAGGGACTGTCTCGGCCCTGTGTCCTCGGGGAAACACAGGCCTAATAGTCTGACGGATACTCGACCCAGTACAGGCACTTGGGGCACTTCCCCAAGTCAGGGGGCAAAAATGGAAGTCTCCCTTCGTGCGCAGACCTAAGGGGTCTCTTAGGCATAATTTAGACCCGCCCCTCAATAAGTCTCCCACGCCGGTCACAAAGGAAGACTTTATTGGTTACAGGGGTAGGGTGAAAATAGGGTACAAGAGTGAGCAAGACCCTAGAAATCCTAAAGAGCAAACAGTGCGGCTGAGGTAGCCTTTTGATCACGCATCTGTGTTACTGCCAGCTCGATATCTATCAGATCTCGAGTAGCTCACTCACAAGCATCTTCCAGAGGCACGTGAAGTTTCCCCTCTGAAAGCAGGCGGTTTCTAGCTCGTGAGTTTGGGGGAGAGAGCCAATTTAGATGGTCGTGCTCCTCTGTGTCCCCCGCATGGCTGCTGCCTCACCTCATGGCCGAAGAGAGCCCGCCTCCTAGCCCATCCTAACTTATATAGCCCCTGTGACCTCATTCACCTGGTCCAGTGGCGGTCAGCCCCAGTTGGCTGTCAGCCACCCAATATGAAATACATCACCTGTTACCGGGCAGATCCCAGCTCCCCAGGTAGATGCCCCTCACCCGGGTGGCTGATGCCAGTCCCGTGGGCAGAGGGAGCAGGTTTCCCCCTCCCTCAGGAAAGCAGCCAGCTCAGGCTCCCTAAAGAGACAGGCCGAGGGTGCGGTCCCCTCTGCTGAGCCCACCCAACTCAAATGGTCACAGCACAGAGATTTTATCACATTGTCACAGGGCAGAGATTTTGGGGAGAAACCAAGGTGGCTTTCTGCCACAAGTGCCATGCAGCTGGCATCTGCTCTAGAGACTGGCATCAGTGCCACTAACACCCCAGCAAGGATTTGAGCCATGATACTGCAATTGCTAAGCAGGAGGATGCTTTTCTGCAAGGAGCAGCCATGACCCCTTGCCCATCAGAGTGGCAGCACAGGGCAAAGAGGGGGCAGTTGCTACAGGGGTGGAGGCAGCAAAGAAAGGGTCATGGTGCATTTCAGATTGTTTGGAGGATTGGAGCCTGCATGTGCCCGTTGCACTGTAACGGAGCAGAGCAGGGGCGATTGCACTAGAGTCATTTCAAACCAAAGCTCCCCCTGCTCAGGCTCAGCAACTCCACCCTTCATACTTCAGTCCGGGACAGCTTATCTTATCCGCCATCGATTAGGAAATTAGAAGAGAAGATGACATTCCTCGGTGATGCTTGCAGTAATGATGCCATTTTAGTTTGCCTATTTGAGGCAAGAGGCCTTTGGTTTGGGAAATGAGATATTCCCAGGGAAAGCTTATTTCATCATAACACCTCATTAGCCAGCACTGTGTATACACCGTAATTAGTCATCAATGGTGTAGTGGGTAATTGCATTAGATGTGCATGCAGTATGAAAGAGCTGCAATCGGAGATGCAGCAGGTCTCCCCAGTCCCTTTCAGTAGTGCTTTCCAGTAAACTGACCTCAAAGTAGGCTACCAATGCTCCTTCCTTACAATAACCACTGAGGCTGCAAATCCACTCAACAGGCAGGGAAATGAGGGTCAAGCAATGCCCTCAAGAGATGGTGGTGATGGGAGCAGGGAAACTCATAGGATGACTAAAGGAAACACCCCTTGGGATCCACTTTCTAGCCCGCTAGCCCTCTGCAGCCGGGAGTCACAGCTGCAGAAAGCATGGAAGATTATTAAAAGGAATTTCAGTCTGTCCCGATCTACTACTGAGGTCCCCTAGGCAACAGGGGTGCCCATCTCTTAAGCACCAGATTTTGAGAAGACCCTTTTTTTGCACACCCAGACAAGTGTGCAAAAGTACCCAAGCACAAGTACCAAGTGCACAACAGTTAGCGGTTCAACTTCCTGGCCATGCACATAATCCAGTGAGCATGGGAGTCCCTGCTGTCAGTTGTGCCCTCAGCCCTGCACGTGCGTGCAAAACTGAAGGACAACAGATGCACCTCCCCGAAACCAGCCTCCCGGGTGGAGAATGGCCCTGGGACAGGTGGCCTGTTCATGGGCAGGAGATAAAAGGAGAGGATTGCACCCAAGATACTCAGTCCTTTCCCAAGGGCACTTGGTTTCAGCCTGAGGAGAAACCCTAGCAGCAATTACATGGATGGGATGATTCAGAGATGCTCCATGCTCTAAATTCAGATCCCCCTGAATGCAGAGCTAAATGCAGGTGATTCTCCTAAGGACAGCACAGACTGAGGGCATGTCTGTCTCTCTAGGATTCCTCGGGGAGTCTCATCCTCTGCAGCATGCAAGCACGTCGGAAACACCAGCGGCAAGTCAGGCAAAAGCCCTGCCAGGTTCAGCCTGTCTTCTTCAGCAAAACAAGCCTGTTTCTGGACCATGTTCATGAGTTCAGCACATCTATACATGCTTGAAGAACAAAGACCTAAACCAGTGAGAGGAACCACTGGTGGTGGGCAGGACCCGGATGCTGCTGGGATAACCCTGAGGATAAAACCCAGTCATCACCATGGATTTCTTGAGCATGTATTACCAACCTTTGCAGCTGCAGGACACTGGCCACTGCGCTCCCCCCGCTCGACCTGCGGCAAGGCCGGCTGTTACATCTGGTGCTTTCTCAGGGTTGACTGGGTAGTTTTGCTAAGCAATTAGAAAACAAATTTGTCTGGGATGGTTTGGACAGGACCGATCCTGCCTCTAGCAGGTTGGTTGGATGCTGGGGGGATGGTTTGGGGATCCCCCTGGGATGGTTTGGACAGGACCGATCCTGCCTCTAGCAGGTTGGTTGGATGCTGGGGGGGGATGGTTTGGGGATCCCCCTGGGATGGTCTGGACAGGACTGATCCTGCCTCTAGCAGGTTGGTTGGATGCTGGGGGGGATGGTTTGGGGATCCCCCCGGGATGGTTTGGACAGGACTGATCTTGAACTAAATGTTACTTCTGGGGGTCCCTTCCAGCCCCACTTGATTTTCCTGCCTGAGGCACATCCTGCAAAAGGGAAAGGAGGATATAAACTTAAATGAGTTTGGAGAGCTTCCGCCACTGCATATAGCTGCTGGGTCCACTGGTATTTATTAACCTCTCTATGAATCTGCAACTGCTGGGTGGCGTGGACATGCCTGAATCAGTTTTAAACTAACCACCCATGGCAGCGTGGAAATTAAGGCATGCAGCAAACCCTGCCTGTGGAGCTGGGTAAGAACTCAGGCACCTGCCCCATGCCCCACTCTGGGCTAGCACGGCCAGACGGCTACCTGTACCAGTGCTAAAACATTTAAGGCTAGCTCAGGTGTGCTTACACTACACGGAAGTCACAGAACGGCCTCTAACCCCCTGGAAGTCTGCCACCCGAGCCAGAGACTTTCCTTCGGCAGCAGGCCGCCTCTGATGGGGATACTAGCAGCTCTGAGCTCCTACATATATTCAATATCTTCTGCAACCAAACGGCTGGTGCACTTGACTGTAGCACCACTGGAACGGATGCAGCTGCAGTCAGACCGGGAAGAGAGAGAACGCGAAGGATTTGTCTGCAGGAGATGGGTTGCTCACTCCGGCCCTGGGCAAATGGCTCCAATGATTAAAATAATCTGTAATTTTTTGACATGGAAAGGGGAGACTAACTAGATAAAGGTGGGGTTAGCTGGGGGGAAAAAAAGGCATCTTGTTTCTTATATTCCGTTAATTTTTTCCTGGCTGTCCTCATGGGAGCGAATGCTGTTAGACGCATAATCTATGTATTTTTTGCTAGGTTCCACCGGGCCCCAACTGCCATCAGCAAAGCAAAGTACAGCTTAGCAAGGAATAATTAAGGTAATTGTTTTAGGAACAAATTCCACTCACGCGTCTATCAGCAGGGCGACAATTTACAGGATCAAAAAAACAGCCCCGTGGAGACTTTTCCCTCACTACAGCCTGTCCCCAAGACTATCTGTGTGGACAGAAAGGCACAGCTAAGTTGTGGGAGCCCTGGCTCACTTCACTTTGTGTCTGTAACACACCGTGGCACCATTTCCAGGCCAGTCTGTCAAGGGGAAGCAACAGCCCCAGAGCTCCCACTGTCTTGGGTGACGGCTGCGAGCAGACCACCTCCCACTGAGACCCGGCTTCCTGCAAGCCTGAAGGGTGAGAAAGAGGGTGAGCAATAGTATTTGCATAGGACTTGCATACCCAAGTACTAAATGACAACTGTGCGGTGGTTTGTTACTACTGTGCAGTAGTGTCGTGTCATGGTCCGTGCCACACACACTACCATGCAGTAGTAACAAGTTACTGCGCAGTAAGCATCTTGTTTAGACGTGGCCTTTTAGTACCAGATCCTTGGGCTCAGCCCTTTCCGGGCTCCTACTGAAGCCAGGGCTTGGCCAAAGTCTTCCAAGTGAAATCCTTTCCAATAGAAAACATTTTTTTCTGACACAGGGAGGCATTTTCTTTCTTTCTTTCTTGCAAAGCTTCCATTTTTAAATTAAACATAAAAAGCACATTCTGAGCTTCACTTCCTCCATCTTCTGTTTTCCCTTCCTTTTTTTTTTCTGACAGTGGGGAAGGAAAGCAAAGACAGCCTCCCCTCCCTTCCCCCTCCCAGAAAGTCTCCCCCCAAAAATGGGGTATTTTTGCCAATACTTTTAAGAAGGTTTTGCCAAACTCCCTTGGTTTCTTGGTCCAGCTCCAGCTACAATGGCTGGAGCACACTTCCGCTGTAGCGTACCCAAGCCTGTTCTCATCTCCTTAGCAGTTGGCGATAAAACCTCTTCTAGTCCCTTAAGGAGCTGATTTATGCTACTACAAAATATTTACCAATAAATCACTAAGGGTGAACCTGGCCTCGCATATAGCTCCATGGCAACAGAATTATAATCAGGGATGAAGCAGGCAACATCATTTTTCGCTTTAATAAAAGGAAAGACTTGGGCCTTCCCAGGACCCTTTGTGCACATTAATCTCTGTTCTGCAGCATGTGTAGCTTGCAAAAAACGGCACCTCTCATCACTGATGCTCACTGCCATGGGCAGGAACACAATGGAGCCCAGTGGAAAGGGTGCTCACCTGGTAATGGAGCCCTCTGCCTTAAGGGCAGCCTCATTACATTGCATATGCCCTTACACTTGCTGCTTGTATAACTCGGCAAGGTACAACGTGCCCCCTTAAAAGGGGCAGGAGCATTTTCTAAGAGGAAGTGCCCACATAGGATTACAGAGAGTCAGGCTGGACGGGACCTCACAAGGTCACATCTAGTCCAGCCCCTAATCAAAGTAGGATCCTCCTTGACGAAACCATCCCAGTGTCTGTCAAAGCTTCCGAGGACAGCTTCTCTAGGCAGCCTGTCCCAATGCTTGACCACCCTCAAGAGTCAGAAAGTTCCTCCTCATGTCCAGCCTACATTTCCCCTCCTGTCCTTTGAGTCCTTTAGTCCTAGCCCTGTCCCCGGTGGCCACAGGGAAAATGCCCATCTCCATCCTCTCTGCAGTTGCCCTTCTTGTATTTGAAAACCGTTATCAAATCCCCCACCATCGTCTCTTCACCAGAATAAATAGCCCTCATTCTTTCAGCCCTCCCTCATCAGCCTTGCCTCCCAGGCCCCTAATCCCTGTTGTTACTCCAGGCTGGACTCTCCTGTCTATCCACAGCCTACTTGTAGTGGGGGGCACAAAACTGGACACGGGACTCCAGGTGAGACCTCACCTGCTGAATAGAGTGAAAGAATCACCTCCCTTTATTTGCAAGTGACACTCCTGTTAATGCAACGCAAGAAGCTGTTGGCTTTTTTTGGCAACCAGAGCATGCTGTGAGTTTATATTCAGATTATGGTTCCCTGTAACCTCCAGGACCTCCTCTGCAGTGCTGAAGCCCAGCCAGTCATTCCCCAGTCCATATTTGTGCATGCAGCTATTCCATACCAAGTGCAGGACTTTGTTGACCATTTCACCAACTGATCCTTTCTCCTTGTTGACCATTTCTCCAGTTTATCCAGGTCATTCCAGATCCTAGCCCACTGTCTGGATTATCTGCAATTCCACTCAACTTGGTGCCATCTGCAAACTTGCTAAACATACTTTTAATCCTATCATCCAAATCATTAATGAAGATATTAAGCAGACCCAGAACAGACCGCTGGTGAACCCCACTTGACACTTCCTCTCAATTAAACATTGACCCGTTGATGACCACTCACTGGGTGTGTCTACATGTGCATTTACTGCACAGTAAATTACTGTGCAGTAACCAGCTTTTACACCAGCACCTACATGTGCAAGCATTACACTGCAGTAACACTCTGTGTGGACTGACTTGGGACTAAACAAACAAGGTTACTGAGCAGTAAGGCATCTATATGTGCATTACTGAGCAGTAACTACTAGGGCATAAATTTGTCATCTGCATCATGCAGGAAGCAAATTTACACCCAAATCAGCATAAGTCACCATAGTTACTCTGCAGTACATGCAGTGTAGAAGCGCACCCATAGTGCGCAGTAACTGTGCACGTGTAGATGTGCCGACTGAGTATGACAAACCAACCAATTTTGTATCCAATCATTCACCCTTTGTGGGAAACAACAAGAAATAAAACTGGAAATTTCCAGCCACTTTTCCACAGAAAGCTGCTGTTCAGATATTGTTCTTCACTGTGCAGGTACTCCAGCTGAATGCATGGTTAGAATACATACCAGTTTTTACCTGTTGCATTTAAAATAAACTGAGGAGTATAACTTCAAGTTGCAGAGCGGGGAAAAAATCCCCAGTGGTGTACTTAAAAGTGAAAAACCACACATAATGAGGTGAAAACTTCTGATGACTATGTGAGAAGCATAAAAGCTTCAGCAGGAAAAGTGTAAGGCAAAGATGGTATGTTCAGCTTCCTCTAGGGCTTTTTATTCTGAAGGATCCCAGAGCCCTTCACTGACTGTATGCACAGAGCACGGTCTCAGTGCATCCCACCTCTGGCGCAGCAGCAGCTACTTGCTAGAGATGGGTTAAAGCTAGTCCCCTGGACCCTAATGCTGCTTTAGGTGGTGGTAAGGTGACGGTTTGGATCCAGATGTGATTTTTTCTCTTTGAGCCAGACTCTGCAAAAGACTTGAAACAGAATCCCAGATCAAAACCCATCGGCACCATCAATGATTCAGAGGCGCAGCAGAGAAATGAAAGACCAATGCAAGTTTTTTTCATGCATCTCAGTGGCACATATGTGGTACACCCCCTTTGCATGACTGTTTTGTCCTGGGATGAAACCAGACTGCCCTGTGTGCATGCCTGCTGGAGACCACCCCCTGCAAAAACCTGCATCTCCAGTGTCTCAGCACAGTGCTCGGGTCGGCGCTAACCAGCACTGGATAAAGAGCACTGCAAAAGTGTCTGGCCCCCAGGTTAGAAACCAGGCCCCTCTTCCCTTGCAGGACAGCTTCTGTCTCCCTAAGTCATCACTCTCCGGGTTGTAGGCATCCCACCTCAAAGAATCAGCCTCAAGAGGATGGGTGAAAAGGGGACTGGGTCCTGCCTGACCTGTGGCCTGGGGGCTAATGTGCTACACTAGAAAAGTAGGAGTTACAGGTTCAAGTTCCCTCTGGGGCACAGGGTCTAAAACTGGGGCCTCCTGCATCCTGGGCAAGCACCCTCAGTGCTACACTACTGAGCTAAAAGGCTGGAGAGGTCTCTTCTACCCCCGCCCCCATGCCCAACTAAAATCAGGATGCACGTAGTGTCACCCACGTATCAGGGTGACTGCATTTCTTTTGTGCAGCCTGTATAGGCAATGCCGAACTGCAAACCGCATATATCTGCCAATAACTGCAGAAGTGTGGCAACATACACGCCTTTTAGGCACATGAAGGGGAATAGGATGTGGCCTGAAGTGTCCAGTAGGGAAGCTTCCCCACTCAGACTTAGTCCATCCCAATGGTTAAAATCCCTGTGATGCCCAAGCCTCTTGGGTTTGTTGTCTGATCCCAAGATCTGCTGCCACGTGGGCAGAACGTTCCCTTTAGTGCGCGGCTGCTCCCGTCAGCGATTCCACCGCAGGCTGCCATGGCGTAGCCACAAATGATCCTTGTTCTCTCTCCAACACAGACCAGCGACAATGGGCATTTCTGCAACGCCTCACTTGGGAGCCGTTAAGGTGCTCGGGGGCTGCTGCAAAGGGATGGCTCTGGACTCCAGTGAGTTCCTGCGGAGCTCTCCAGAGTATCTGGCATCCGTGCGTGCCTGAACCTGGCTAAATTCAGGCTTTTAGAAACATATTTAGTCTAGTTATTATTGGACTGCTTCATCATAAATCCTTTTCAGGATGCTGAGAATAACGTCTGCCCCCACAGCAGAGTCACACCTGGCTCTGGAGGAGGCGTCTTGGAGCAGCAGATTGGCATGTTTGCAGGCACAGGGCATGTTCTCCCAAGCAGCTCGTGTCTGTCTCTGAGAAGCGATCGGAAGACATCGTCATGCAGCGGGTGTACCATCCGCGGTGATAAATGAGGCATCTTGAGAAGTCCTGGGTTTGCTGCACAGAGCTTAAAGCTCACAGCTCTCTGTTTAGCAGAAGGAAGGAAGAGAGAAGCTTCTTCCCTTGTGTAGCAGTGCGCACAGAAACGGCATTGCTACACTGCTTTAATTAAAAAATAATCAGAGGTGCCTTTGGGCTAATTAGTCCCAGGCTTGCAGATGGACTGGTTAACTCAGTTGCCTTCAACATTCCTATGAGTTAAAAGGCACGTACAGATAAAGCAAATTCACTTGCCGGCAAGACCAAGGCGGGGAGGGAAGCTAGGGAAAAAGAAACCACTGGCGGTGCCTTTCCTAGTAGGATAGGCCACCGTCTAAAGCGGGTGCTCTCCACCACTGGGAATTCAAGGCTGAGTTTCCAAGGGATATCATGCTGGGGCAGGATGTGCTTGGGCACAGCTGCACCTGTGCTCGCTTTCAACTATTCAGATTTCTGGCTGCACCTTCTAGGCAGAAGTGTCAAGGGTCCTATTTCACACACAGGCCCAGATTCCCACCTTCCTTCAAATGGAGGAAATGTTGAGGAAGCGCATATCAGCAACAGAGGGTAAAACACAAGACAGACAGGTTGCAGCTGCCACCCCGCAAATTATACATCCAGGAAATTCAGATTTGATCATGCATATATCTATGAAAAGATACCGAGATATGTTGTTATTGCGTATAAATGATCTTAACTCTGCCCTGTGGGGGGAAAAGGGAGTAGGCCAGAAAAGAAATCTAATGGATTTGTGAAAGTGAGTTAAATTTAACCTGACATTACAGAAACATAATGTCACTACATATGTATACCTATGCCTTAATGCGCATTAGCCTATTTTAATGTGCATTAAAGTGTCACTGAAAACAAGTGCTATTTAGTTAATGCACATTAAATAGGCGAATGTGCATTAAGCATTACTTAAAAGCTGCAGAAATTTATAAATGTGCTCTAGGAGTCGAGGGGCTGGGGGTGCTTTAATTAGCGAGCCACACTAATTAAAAATGCCAAAATATCACATGCATCAGCATCCCTGTGCTGAAAAATAGTGGTGGGGTGCTTTGAACTAAAGCTCATTGAACAAGCTTTAGTTCCAAGTGCCCTGCCACCATTTTTCAGCGTGGGGATGCTGACACATGTGACGCTGGAGGCTGCTGGATTGCATTAATTTCCAGGATTAATCGAGTCTGTTCTGACACACTGGATTTACAGCACATCAGAGCAGCCTCGCTTGCACTTCTATCGTGCTCTTTAGTTAATGCACATTAAGCCAGACTAATGTGCGTTTCCCTAGCACCTCACAATGGAGGAACTAGATTTAATGTGCATAAACTAAAGCACATTAATGCACATGTAGACGTACCCACTGCATTCCAGTTTGTTCCCCTTTGAATGGCAGAGCTGCCAGGGACTAAAAATTAGCAAGTCCTTGAGCAGGACTAATCAGGTTTTATTCTATTTGCACGTCACCAGCATAAGCCCCAGCCCATAATGTATATACCTGCTGCTTTAAAAGGGCCAGTTTCACAAAGCTGAAAAGGAGGATGAGCTTAACCTGCCTGGGGAAGGGATTTACACCAGAAAAATGTGAATGATAATGGAGAAATTTTTTTTGATTTTAAGACATTTTAGTGGTGCGTAAAATGCTGCAATTCCACAATCAAGAGAAATTACTGCACTGGTTTAAGAGCCACATTGGCTTGGAGGAGAAATAAAAATAAAAATATAAAAAGAACCCCAAAGACGCATACTTTTTTTTTTTATAATAAGCATAAACAGATGGAGAAAGGGAAACCAAAAATAGAAAAGGTAAGTATTGTAGGACACTTATAAAGGAAGGTCATAAAGAAAAACCAGGAGCTAGCAAAGTTAGGTACAACAGAGCTCAAAGACATCTGGGGTGGGGGAACCTATAGCAATGTCTGTGGCCTTTTAGGCTAGCGACAGAAATTACCCATAAACCGGTAAATCTGTAACACAACAGAAATGCAGCGCATATAAACTGATTTCCAAATAGCCAAAACTGGTTTAAGATAAACCTGGATGGAGGTAGTATCCGACTTAACTGATTTACCTTAAATCAGCTTCTTGAACTTCTGTCCTACATCCCCGTCATATTTAAGTTAACTCAGTCCCCCAGCATCCCAGGATGCTTTGCACCTCCCCTGAATCACCCTCCCCGCCAAAGGGTGGGCAGGCTAGCCTTGGCTCAAGCTGTCTGCCCCAGCCGAGCAGGGAGGCATGCTCTAGCGCCCCCCGGCCCTTGGCCTGAACCACTGCAGACATGTGGCTGCATTTCTGGAATCAAAAATGTATGACTGTTCACTTGCTTATCGGTTCAATCTATGCAACTTAAACTAACCTGGGAAGATTGAATTGATTCAGCCTCGGGATTTTTGACTGTCTGCACTTAGCCCTATTGGATGGACGTGGCAGAGTTATCCATTGTAATGCAGAAGATGCAGAGGTGTTCAATAAATACTTCTGTCCTTGGGGAAAAACAAGATGATGTACACATAATATATGATGATAGACTTTCCATTCCAATAGCAACAAACAGGGATGTTAAACAGTAGTTGTTGAAGACAGACATGCTTAAATCAGCAGGTCTGTATGGCTTGCACTGAAGAGTTTTAAAAGAGCTGGCCAAGGAGATGCCTCCATCAACATCAGTCTCAAATGAGTCTTCAATTACTGGGGAAGTTGCAGAAGACTGGAAAATAATTAATGTTGTGCCAAATGCTAAAGGCAGGTAAATGGGATGAGCTGGGTAATTACAGGACCATCAGTTTGACCTTGAGCCCTGAAAAATGACAGAATGGCTGAGAAGGGGCTGTAATACTATAGAAATAAAGGAAGGCAATCTAATTTCAGTCAATGTGGGCTCTGGAGAAATAGATCTGATCTAATTTGATTTTTCATGTTTTGCTTTGATTATAACTTCGGTTGGTAACGTAACAGTGTTAATGGAATAATCTTCTCCACCACGTTTACCTTGGTTCACAGATTTTAAAGAGGGAGTCATTATGGAGCAGGTGTATTTCTAGAGGGATCTGCTCTTGGCCCTGTGCCATTTAACATTTTTATTGCACCTGGAAGAAAATCCTGAACCAGTTCGCAAAGGACTTAGGAAGTTGCAGAGAATAGCCTGCTGAACAGGAGCTCCCACGGGGACACGGGGCCAAGGGGGGTTATGCAATCCTTGGAGGCAAACCAGGGAGAATCTTCACTAAAGCAAAGAGCTTTTATTTGGCATCGGTGCAACCATTACTGGGATATTGTGTCCGCAGCTCAAGAGGGATATTGCTACATTGGAGAGGGTCCAGAGAAGAGCCTGCAGAACGATTACTGGGTTGGAAGACAAGCCTCAGCACCATATATGATGACAGGGTGCCCTTCTGTCTGGCAGGCAGAGTAAGAACAAGATCCAGCCACGGAAAGGTGAAATTCAGGCAGGAGATGAAGCGCAAGCACTGAACCACGTGGGTAATTAACCCCTGGAACCACTCGCCGGGGACAGCGGGGGGGTGGACGGTCTTCCTGCCAAGCCCCGCTCCGGCTCCAGCAGGCGCTAGCTCAGGCGAGTCCTGTGGCCCGTGCAATGTGGGAGGTCCCATCCGATGCTCATAGTGGCTTCTTCTGCCCTCATTCGCTGTGACTCAGCCTGGGAAAGTCCCCAGCTCAGGTCTTGTGTTGCCCTAGGAAGCAGGTGCCACAAGCATAGAGGTGTGTTAGGCCTGGGACAGCACCGCGGGGACTCTCAGCAGCTTGCAGGCAAGTAGGGGCAGGTTTCTGTGCCTGACCTAGAGGACTGAAAGCTTCAGCCTGAAGCATTTTTCTCTAGTACAAAT
Source organism: Crocodylus siamensis (assembly GCF_052110815.1). Classification (NCBI taxonomy): domain Eukaryota; kingdom Metazoa; phylum Chordata; order Crocodylia; family Crocodylidae; genus Crocodylus; species Crocodylus siamensis. Next base: position 97,319,862 of record NC_143400.1, read on the forward strand.
GGTCCAGCTGTCCCTGACCTCGTGGGCACCTATGCTAATGGGTTGGGAGGTAGAGCGCCTATCCCAAAATCTCACACAAAGCCCCATTAGAGAGGCGAGTGTGCATCTTCCATCTGAACTGCAGAAAAGCCAAACTCTTGCAAAATGCAGCTTGTGCCAGTTATGATTTGTGCTACAGCATAAGGGAAATGAACAGCTTGAGCTCTGGGGGCCTCTTCTTTCCCATTCGGTGTGGCTGATGCTTTGAGATGCTCAAACGATGTTCAGCAAAGAGTGCTTGTGGAAACAGAAGTTTTCATGAGAAAGTTCAAATTTCACAACCATTTAGCATTTTTTCAATTTACCCCCCGCCTTTTTTGGTTTCCTTTTGGAGGGAGGAAAAATCCCCCTCTTGCATATTCTGTTTCTCTTTCTGCACCACTTCTTCCCAAACCCCAGTGAAAAAAGGAAAAAGAGGTAAAAGCCTAAGAGTGATTTCCACCACTGCAAGAATTACAAGAAAAGCAAAAGATTTGTATTCAGTATTTTTTTTCACTGGAAGACAGGGACTGTTGAAGAAATGTTTGCGAAGGTTTAAAAGATTGCTCTCATTTCGTTCCACATTGTTTCAGGTAGAGTATTCTCCTTTTCGGACGAGCTGGGATCCTAAAGGCATTATCCAAGAAGCTTTGGTGAGGTACGGCTTCAAACCAAAAAGTGTAAGAGTTATTCATGGGAAGCTGCTTATCGGCTACAGCGAAAAATATAGTGAGATAGATTAGATAGTGCAAACATCACGGAGGCTGCCACCTGGTATTTATTTCCCTTGGTGGAAAAGAGCTACTAGGGTCTGGGTTTCGCAGCAGTAAATTCATAGCTTATAAAGCTAGAAGAGGCCATTGTGATCATTTTGTCTGACCTCCTGCACAAGGCAAGACAGAGCATTTCCCTGAATTCATCGCTATTTAAACCAGAGCCTATTTTTGGAAGGGGAAAAAAATAATCCCCTTGAAAAGATCTTTATCAATGGAGAGTCCATTGTTCCAGGAGTCAAATACTCTGTTAAAAACACCTGATTTCACGCCTGAATTTGTCTAGCTGCAAGTTCCAGCTGCTGGATCTCCTTGTCCCTTTGCCTGCTAGGTTAAAGAGCTCCCAGAAGCAGGCTGGGTATTTTGGTAGCGGTCAAAACAGTGCCAAACAGAGAGGCTAGGTCACCTCTCTACCTTTTCTTGATATTTCCCTTTTAAACCTTTGTGAAGCACATTAGCCCTTCTGGCCATTTATCAGCATTGGAGCTCGAGGTTAGCTGATTATTCACTGCAACACCCGAGGTCCCCCGACCCGGAGGCACAGGACCCGGACCCCGACTTTCCAGCTCGATCTGGATCAGTGACCATGGTCCCCCCAATGACCTGTGGGCCATGTGCAAGCTCCTATGTTTTTTTTCAGGTTGTGGATTCAGAGGCTAACAGCACAGGGCCAAGAACCAGCTCCTGGAGAGCCCCCCTAAATACCCCTCTGGATACTGCCGGTAATTTTGGCTGCACTGACCTCAGATTTGCAAACGCTCTTCTCTTGCTTTCAGGTACACTGCAGAGCCGACCTCCGACCTCCACCAGGCCCCTTGTGAGGGCACCGGGGGCACCCTAGCAATAGCTGGGCTTGCTCCAGATCATACTCTGATGAGTTCCTGGGCTCCTGCATGCTGCTTCTTCCTGCCAGCACGACTCCCCTCCAAGTCACAACAGAAACATGGGATTCGTTTTGCAGAGGTGAAGAGTCCATGGAGACTCAGAGTGATTATTTTGTGGGAATCCAATGGGCTGGCTGAAGCTGATGAAGTGTTTTAAGTCCTCCCCGTGGACACCTTATTTCCCTTGTACTGTGTAAGATGCAGCACGTCACTCACTGCCTTCTTCATGCAGGGCCCCACTCTCCCGTCACGCACAGGAGTGTAAGTCAGTACTGCCTCACTTAGCTCTGGATGCTGACGGAGCCTGAAAGGGGGCAGGAACAGCGTTAGTGATGGAAGTTATCATTTAGAAATGCTCCCTTACTTAGATAACTACAGAAGCTGGGAAATGATTCCTCCATTAGGGTAGTTAGTTAGAGGGAGACAAAGAGTCTGCAGAGGTTGCCTACTGCTCCACAAATACAGTTCTTCGCCCTCATTGCATGCCTGTATTTATTGAACCCAATGGTCACGATAACAGTGTTGCCTCACTGTCTTAGCACAAGGTATGATTCTGCAGGAAGCTGTGGATAAGTTCCTGATGACCCCCTGGGCCAGGTACAGCCTGGATGCAAGAGGCAGGGGAATTAACTGCTCAAAATCAATGGACTGTGATCTGGGCAGAAAGTGTCCACTGCAAAGAAAGCCATGAGAAGGAGCTGGAACAGGCTCCCTTGTTGTCAGTTTAGCCCCACAGGAAGCCGAAGCCCAGGAAGGGGAGAGGGGTGCAAGCCCTGCACAGTCTGGGGCAGGGTCTTTCAGACCAGCCGTCCCCAGAGGAAGGTCTCCGCTGCGGACTGCACAGCCCTGCCCTGCTCCCATCACCCCTGGATGGCATCGACGACAGGGGAGGGGATCTCTGCTGTCCCAGATCCTCATGGAAATTTGCTGAATGAAATACAAGCCGCCTCCTCAACTGATCTCTCCCCGCCATGGGAGACTGATGCTGTGCCAGCCCCTCCAGCAGCTCATCACTTCTGAAGGTCAAACTGCTTAGCACCACTCTTCACTTCCCCTTCCCCCCAGCTTTATTTTCTCTTTGCTGCCAACTCCAGAATTGCACATCCCCTTGTAGGTGGGGAAAGGCTGTGATGCACCGATCTCAGGTCCCCCAGCCATACCAGTAGCCCAGGGGCAGAGACCCAGGGGTCAGGGACACCATTACAATGCAGCAAAGCTGTAACTCCCCAAGAGCCTGCCTGGATCTCAAGGGCCCATGAGTTCATCTCAGGTCTGTCCTACAAATGCAAGCGCGCGCACACATAAACTCATGCATGCACCATCCTCCTTCACCCCAAGCCTCTGCCCAGCTGAGACTCACAGGGCATGTCTACATGTGCATTTAAGCATATCTAAATGTAATGTGCATTAGCTTAATGTGCATGAAGCAGGTTTACCAGGTGTCTACACATGCAGGGACTAATTAAAGTTAGTCCCCAGTCAGTCCATGAACACAGTGTTAATGTGCTTTAAGGCATCTACATGTGCATTAATGCACTTTAACTATTCGCACCTAAATCTGATACCTGCATTTGCCCAAAATTGCCTTTTTTAAAGCACTTTAAGGGCACGTGTGTATAGATGCGAACATTAACGTGCCTTAAATTTAGGCTAATGCACCTTAAAGCACCTCATGTAGATACGCACCCACAGAGACCTATGTTTGGTCTGGCTGGACGTTCTGCCTGGCCGTGTCCCAGCCTGCTGGCTTCCAGGAGCCAGGGTCATCATCACTTAGGCACTCAGGACATGACTTGCATCTGTGCAGAGGCCACGAAGCAGGAACCCTGGCTGACTGTCCTCCCTGTGTCCTAGGAGGAGACTTCCAGGCCCCATTCAGAGCTGAAGTGAATGAACGGCTCTTGCTGACGGCAGCAGATTTGGGATGGTTGTTTATGCCTCAAGCATAAAATCCGGAGCTCAATCCATCTCCCACTGATTTCAATGGGAGTTCCTCAAAGCACTCCCTGCCCAGGGCCTGTCCACCCCAGTACTGACTTCCACAAGCAGCGGAGGGGTCGCTGGCCTGGGGGAGATGCATCCGTGGGCCATACAGAGCTCCTGGATCCACTATGGGCTGTGCAATGTGGCTGCTAGAAGCCTCCATGCATGCACAACAGGGTATGCCAATACCCTCTGACCCAGCGACTGCATTCAGTGGTGGAAACTCCCCGAGTTCATTTAAGTTTATATCCTCACCTCCCTTTTACTTACTTCAGGACATGTCTCAGGCAGGAAAATCACAGATACATAGAGAAGCAGGGCTGGAAGGGGCCGCTGGAGATCACATCTGAGCCAGGGTCAGCCCTATGCAAACCATCCCAGAGACAACCATTGTCCAGCCTCTTAGCACGCCTACACAGCCAACCCCGACACAAAGCGGACACTTCCCCTGAACCTGCCACAGGTCAAGCAGGGGGGCCACGGCGGCCAACATCCTGCTGCTGCTGCGAAGGTTGTTAAAATACGCTCAGAAGATCCCGTGGGCATTTCATCTCCAAGACAGACCAGAGCAAGTGGACTCCTGAGAAAGGAGAGCAGGGAATGAGAGGGCTGTCAGAGAGAGATGCCAGCCCTGGATGGATGTTAAAGATGTACCAGGTGCCCAACCAGGTACTTCGACAGAGGCAAGAGGCCCCTGAGGAAGGTTTAACTGAATTCTTTCCTCTGGAGTTTTTGGAGCTGGGGTGAGTACAATTCAGGGGGCTGAAGTGGGACAAATCCTAGATCCAGGGATGCGGTTTCCATTTGACACACCTGACTGGTTTCTGCTGGGACCAGAGCAGGATGCCTTGAAAGACCATGAGAAATTAACTCAGATAAACCCCAGGAGAGGGACCCTGTTTTAAGAAAGACAGTGCTGATGACTTCTGAAAACCAAGCCCCTGTAAAGCATCTCCCGGTGAGCCCCCAAAACTGAGGCATCGTAACTGCAAGTCCCTTGAAAGGGCACCTTGGGTGACAATAGTACAAGGTTCAAACATAGTTCAGCCTGTTGTGCTTGTGAACCCTGCATTTGGACCAGAACCCACGCTGGACCAAAATCAGGCTCTCCTGGCTGCTGTGCCAATTCCTGGCAGGACTGCTCAAAAACAGCCATGATTCAAGATAGGAAACATCACTGCCTGGGCAGTACTTCAGTCTCATAAGATGCAATTCCAAAAGAGAAGCCATACGTCTGTAGGTCTCGTTGGAGACTGATCAATATATGTGCTGCTCACACGGAGGCTTTGCTAGAGCATTGGCCAGTGTAGGCCTGAGCAGCAAACCTGGCTGATGCATGAACTCCTTACACAAGCACCTTGGCACGTGTGCCAGATATGCCCTCCTGTTGGGAGACGGGAGGGGGTTATGGACGTATCAAGTGTAGAATAGGCCAGTACCAGGATGATAAGGCTGGATCGGGAACACGCAGCTCAGGGCCTGGTGCAGGACAGCTTAAGGTAGTCCAAATACAGGGGTGGTGCCATATGGCATTTGGCTTGACCATTGTAAAAAAGGAGAATTGGAAATTACGGGAACTTTGCATTTGCCATGGGGATCCTATGAGGTGTTGTGCCAAATAACTCAAACTTAACCAGCACTATGATGAGCTCATTAGTACACCCGTTTATAACTCCGTGGTGCATCCACACCTTGAATACGGTGCCCAGTTCTGGTCCCCACACCTAAAATAGGATATGGAGGAACAAGGGAACCGTGTCATGGGCGTACGTCTGTTAACACTTTGTCTGTCACATCACAAGTGTGTTAGGGCCATGCCTTAGACCAGAGGTTTCCAAACTTTTTCTTATTGCCTACCCCCTTCCAGATATACCAGCTGCCTGCCTACCCCAGCAGCATACATTTTATATTTCATAGTTTCGTAGTTTCTATGAAATATAAAATTTGAACCCCTTAAATGAAAATTATTATTATAATGTAAATTAAATCCACCATTACACAATTTCTCCCATGTACCCCCCACAGAGGTCTCGCATACCCCCCACACAGTTGGTGAACCCCCTGCCTTAAACATCAGACAGTAAAGTTGGCTGAGTCCTGGTTGCTGAACTGAGCCTGTGGCCAGTCTTTAACACTAGATTGGTGTTGGGATCTCCTGGCTGTGACTTCTGGCTGCTCCCGCAACCCCTGAGACATCAATGCATCGATACCGCCCGAGGAGGGTGGCAACAATGACGATATCTAGCTACAAGGAAAAGTAAAGAGATCCCCACCGATCTCCTAATGCACAGGAGGATCCCCCACAGACAAATATCTACCTAGAGATGTGACTTTGGACTCTAGCACTGCATTTTTCCCCCTACTCTTCCCATTATTTTCTAGCACCAATGGCTCAACACACAGCAGCAGCCAGTATCCTCCGGCAGAGCAGCCAACTTCAAACTTAAGCATGTGCTTCCTTTTACAATGCTGAGGTTTCAGACACCTCTTCTTACTACCGCAAAGCTTTCAAAGCTCTCGTGCTGGGACGTGCGGCTTGTTCCGTGCATTCATTGTCACTTGCTTGGGATGTGACTTTGCAAATGATCTCCCCAGCTCAAGTGGACACACAGGATACTCCAGTGACGCTGTACAAATAAATAGGAGCCCATAGCATGGGGGATTCTCACACGTGGGACTGGCATGAAACGAATTAGGAACCGAGAGGGAACGCACCGCCCACCCCGGCCTAGGGAAGGATTACTGCGCCCTTTGGGAGCATGGGAGCAAGGACCAAACCCTGGGGGAAGCTAGGCACTTTGTTCCTAAGCGTTGGCCTCTCCCCGCCTCGCTGCGTTACTCCGGGCATGGAGCATTGCACGCGACTCTGCTCAGAGCCGCGTGTTAGACACAGCGAGCCTGCTCATGATTGCACTCCAACAACGCACCTTGGCTAAGAGGGATGGACGTGGGCTTTGCCCTGGAGAAGCAGCACTGGAAACTCTTGGAAACAGGAGGTGGCTGCTTTTCCTGGCTGTACCTGCTCCTAGGGCCCTTCCATCTGCCCTTGCACCTCTTTGCATTGTATGTGCAGATCTGCCAGCTGCCTCTTGATCTCGCAGATGGTCTTGGCTTTGTGAAACCCAGGTTACTGTCCTTTGTAAAGACAGAAAAGTCTCCCCATACTCTCACCTTCCAGCTCCTTTGCTGGCCATCACTAAGACTGATTTATTGTGAGTGCTACAGTACGAGGAGAACCAAGTGAGATCCAGACCCTGTTGTGCTACACATGAGAGCAAGGGGTGCGCCCGCCCCACGGAGCTGGCAGCCTGCACAGGCCAGGATGGAGAACAGGAGCACAGAAGGGACTCACCTATGGTCACACAGTCAGTCAGTGACAAAAAGCCAAGATAAGGACCCAGGTGTCTCCCCACATCTCCGGCTACCCCCCCACATTTCCACTTTCCTTCCACCCTTGCAATTCCCCAGGTTGCTGACCGTGACTCCTCTGCTCCAGGCCGAGTTGGCACTCCTCGGGGGTCCATGCACAGGCATTCACACTGCAAGGTACCTTTGCTGCAAAGGCACTTGTCACAAAACGTTCTCCTCCACTGCTACGGGAGGATTTGTCACCTTTGGATTCACGCTCATTTCGGCTTCCAACTCCATATAAATAGCCCATCACACTATAGTCACGGGCACCTCAGCCCAGAAATAGCTACTCCCCCTAGACCACTCTGGCTTAGCCAGACCAGAAACAGGTCATGGGAAAACTGCAAGCCAGCATACCGAACCAGAGTCTATTGCTGGTGAAGACAAAATGGGCCACAGGCATCTTAGTGCAACTCCAGGGAAATCAATGGACTTAGACCTGGGATGAACTCAGCCTGAAAAAAAAATCACATGCTCAGTTCATGACAAAGTCCCTTCCCTCCCCCACTCCCCCCACTGATTTGGGGAATAAAGTTCCAATCCTGGAAGTTCTGCTACCTCCGATCTACAGTCAGGGCCCCAGCCGACAGATACTCCAGCACATGGACCTACTCTGGTGAGTCGTTATATGTAGGCCTGCTCTGCCCTGGGGATCGAGGGAAACAACCAAGAAAGACTGCTCTGATAAAAGACTTGGTTTTTCCTCCTGGCATTAAGGACAAGCCCCACTTCGGGGAATTTTATCTCCCTTCCACCCATCGTTAGTGGAGGCTGTAATCTCTGTTTTGCAACCTAAATGGTTGTGAAGCGTTGCTGTCTGCTTTTAGCAATTCTGGGTATGTCTACACTGCAACATGGTGCTGAGATACCTTAAACCAATTCTGAACAAGAAAGCAAGGTAAACTAGCTTTTGGACTGCTCATGATAGACAAGCTAGTTCTGGTCTCTCTACACAATACGGAGTGCAGGGTAGCGCAGACACACCGGAGGTCCCCAACCCATCTGCAGTGGTAAGGACACATCCATGCAATACATTGACCACAACACCCTCCATGTACCATGACCCACTGCCATCTGAAATAACCAGCATAACCATCCTAAAAAGCAAATGGGAATTCCTGCAACATCCAAGTGCCATCGAGCTCTTTAAACAACATGATCCAGACTGTCCGAAGCACTCAGGACCCTGGGGGCACATTGGGTGTGAAACACTTTTAACAACCAAGCATTATTGTCACAAAGGGAGCTACCGGCTTTGGAGAAATTTGAAAGTCTGCCACGAATGTGGCTGCTGAGTGCTTCCTATGCTGGGTCTCTGGGTTAGCATCAGAGACAGGCAGGAATTGCTTTGATGCAAACTTTTTTGTTAGGATATGAAGATTCATTCAAGCAGACAGTTTGTTCAGGAAGGGACAGTTTTAACGACACTTTGTCAGGAAACTCATCTCAAGCCCAGGATGGAGTTTCTAGGCAAAGCCAAGGAGAGGCTGAAATCTTCACCCCAATGAACAACTACTCCAGTGGTTCAGCCATTCTCCTGGGATAAGAGAGGACCAGGATCAAGTCCATGACCACAGTCAGGCAGAGCAAGACTTTGAACATTCCCCTTCTCCGAGTTATTTTTCTTGCAGAAAACACCTTGGAAACATCTTTGTTTCATCCCAATGAGGAACAGGAAAATTTCTGAAAACTAAGGGAATTAGGTGAGATAGAAAAACTGGCCTCGTAGTCACCTACAGCACTCGCCATTGTATCTGCATGCACACAGAACCAAATCTTGGGGGTCTCACTTACCATTTACACAGCGGGGGTCCGGCCCGTCACTCGCAAAGAACTCCAGAGCCCTTTGCAGGTGGAAGATGCTGCAACAACAAGGTTCAAGCCTTGCCCTATGTCAGGCAGAATTCCCCTTCTTACCCAAAAGGAGTTTGGAGTCAAGGCCACTAGATATGGCCCAGAGCAGTTAGCAGCATGTGAAACTGCTCCATCAGGCTGCAAAGGAAGAAGACAGTAACAGATTTGTGCACGCCAGGCTCACAAACCCCTTGGGCCCATTGGACAGAATAGCGGATTCCTGTTCTCATATGGCAGCCACACGGAGCCACGGGTGAGGCACCTCCACAGCCTGCTCAGGTGTCAACCACGACCCTGGCTTTTACGGGCTTTCATTTTAATGACCGCCTCTGCCTTCTCCTCGTGCTCAGCAAACAAGCAGGAAAACCCTGCGTTAGCTCCCGGGGGGATCCTGCGTTATTGATCGTTTAAAACTGGTTTGCTCGTGGCACGAAGACAGCCGCGGCACCTTGGCGTGTGTTTTCAAGTGGGGATACAACAGTGCTGTCACATGCTGTGCGTGTCAGCAGAGGTCCCTTTGCAGGCCAGAGCAATGCAGCGCCGGCCTGCTGTAGTTTGCACCCCTTAACGAAGTCCTGTGGCATCCCTGCTTAAACGTCACCCACTTTGCAGACAGACGGAGCCGATGTGGTGAGGGCCAGGCATGCGCCGTAATCAGCAGCAGAGACAAGGAGGACCTAGGCGTCCTGACTTCAAATACGTGCACTAGCCACTGGACCACGCACGTCCCTTTTATGAAGGGTGCAGTTCTCCCAGGCATGCCCAAAGGAATGGGTGCAACCCTATGACAAACAGCAGTGCACCCACTCCCGTGATATCTGGTGAGAGCTGGGGATTTCCTTAAAGCCCCAGATCTGGGAATTATGTGCCCATTAACAGGCCTTGCAGACACAGAGAAGAGCTGACACAGTATTGTTCCCCCACAACACTGATAGCACAGAAAACAGCCTGGGGATCTCATTTTTACACGCTCTGGGGCGGCACCGGGGCTGCATGCTTAGACCCGCGATGCCATTTCAGCAGTTGCGGTGCTCCTGGAAAGAAGACCCGTGCAGCTGCACACAGCTGCCTAGGTGAGGCAGCCCCACCTGAAGACCTCTTCCTCAAGACCCCTTCAGGGCTGGTGGGTTTCGACCTTGAGGCTTTCCCCACCACAAGCCAAAGAGATCTTAAACCAGCCATCGAAATCCCCATCTGAGGGTGTCTTTGCTTATTGGGGTTAGGTAGACAGCAGGGGAGATTTGTACCTTACAGATTAACCAAAGCTGGATAGATGCATGGATGGATGGATGGACGGGCCCAGACATAGATAGATAGATAGATAGATAGACAGATAGATAGCACAAGCTTTGATGAGCTAAAGCTCATTTCGTCAGCTGCCAGAGCTATTGGCATTAGCCAGATCACCAAGAAGCACCAGGAGCCAAGCACTGAGACTCACACGCACCAAAAACCAGGCAAAGAGACAGCACGTCCTACCCTGTAAGCCTCCCTTGCTTGGTGTCCCTACGCTTCCTCCATCCTGCTCTTGCCCAAGAGCCGGCCTTCCCAACATAAGCCCAGCCATGGGCGACACAGCCCAGGTGCCTCAGGTCTAGGGCCTCGGCTCTAACAGGGATTGAGGCATCCTCTCTAGATTTCCCTAACCCACAGCAGAACCGCCCGAGGATCTTTTATCTCCGAGAGCTACAAAACGCTGATGCCGCGTCTGAGGCTGACATGACAGGGAAAGCAAAACAACAGCAGAGCTCCCTTCAGATTTAGCAAGCGATGAACTAAAAAGGCAGGGCACCTTTACAAAAAGGAGCCCACGCTCTCCCAAGTGCCTAGGACCATGGGGTGTTTTCAAAGCAGAGCTGTCCTTTCAACTGCTCTGTTACGAGACACGGGCAGGTTACGTGGCATGGTAGTGAGCCAGAGAGCCTGAATCCTTTCCTAACCCTCCAGTCCACGGCCGTGGCTGTGACAGACCTGAGATCACCAAGTCATGTCTGCCCATATAGCAAAGGCCAGCTGTGGCAAGCAAACTCTTCTGGGAAAGCAACCCAGCATGCAGATTCAGTGCTGGCAAGTGGCAGTCCCTGAGGACCACAATCCTCCGCTGCTCCGAAGAGCCGGTACCCCGCGGCCGGGCAGCGTCACATCCCTTCCTTCCCCAGCCTGGAACGGGGTTAATTTGCTCTCCAAAGCCTCCGCCGACTTGCTGAGCCCACAGCTATGGGCAGCCGATTCTGCTGGGGGGGTTTTAATGCCAGGGACACATGTCCGATAAGCGATTAGGCTGAGCTCAGCCAATTCCCGTCCCAGAGGCAGAAGCTGACCCTGATCTGCAATTAGCAAATCAATTAAAAGTATGATTTTTTGCTTTCTGCTACTGAAAAAAAAAAAAAGATGCATCTAAGCCCCTTCTCCCTCTGTGCCAGCCCGCTATGAACTGGTGCATCTGAAGTGCTGCAATCCCCTGGTCCCTGGGACTCTCCAACACGGCTCGCAGCAGAGCAGTGGCGGCAGCGCCAGTCCCCAAGGCTTCCAAGCGGAGTGGTGCAGCGATTGCTCCTGGTCCGTGGCAGCTGCTGTTGATAATGATCAGAGCCCATCTTGCCAACCGTCTAAGAACATGCAAGAGGTACATGGGGGAAGGAAAGGGGACGGTTGCCAACAACCTGGCGCCAGGCAGCCACTGCGGGGATGAGGTCCCATGTGGCACAGACACAGAGATGGGCCCAAGCTGCAGACTTTAGAGCAAGCTTCTCCACTGTGCCAGGGTGAGGGATGGCAGTGGAAGCCAAAGGGGTTGGCCCCGTTATACAGCAGCCGTCCCCGAGAGCCCCGTGTTGTGCCAGCGCTGCAGTGTGTTAGGGACTAGAGGGCAGCCTCGTTCTTACTAGCAGCTGCCTACGCTAGCTGGCGGGAGCCACACTGCAGGCCTGACAATGCAAAGGGTCAAGTCTCTAAGGACTGCAAGCCAGCCTGACAGTGATGCAAAGCCACCAGGTGTGTGAGTATTTCTATCTCCCTTGACCCCGAATGTCACCTGAGCACCTGCTGGGTTCCTGGATGACACAAGCTGGGCCCTGGCTCCTTCCACCAGGCATTTTTGGAGCAGCCAAGCAGTCCTTGTGGAAATGCTGCTGGCTGAGCACACCCTGGAGAAATGGTGGCCAACTCCCAAGTCAGCACAGCACCAGGAAAAGACCTATTGGGGGGGGGGGGGCTCTGCTAGACTCTTTGCTCCTTGTGCCTTTGATTGGATCCTCTCATCCCTCTTACCTGTGAGCCCTGCTATGATAAACTCAGCCAGCTCTATGCCTCACCCCCTGATCTTGACATTTCCCACATGTTTAAACCCAAGTGTTCTACAGCTGCTTCCTCTTAGTCTCATAGAAATCGAGGATTGAAGGGACCTCAGGAAGTCACATCTAGTCCAACCCCTGCTCCAAACAGGACCAGCCCCAACTGCATCATCCCAGACAAGGCTTCAGAACCTCCAAGGATGGAGATCCTACCACCTCTCTATGTAAACCATTCCAGTGTTTTACTACCCTCCTCATGAGAAAGTTTTTCCTAAAATCCAACCTCAATTTGCCTTGCTGCAATGTCAGCCCATTATCCTCTCATCTGCCCCCACTGAGACCAGTCCAGCTCCATCCTCTTTGCAACCCCTGCAGGGAGTTGAAGGCTGCTATTCAATCTCCCTTCAGTCTTTTATCCAGACTAAATAAGCCCTCTCAAGGGTCCTGCTTTCTCTTTGACTAGCCATCACTTTCCCATTCATTTCAGAGGACGTAACACCATAAAACCACCTAGAAATCAGCACATAGTGTCCAATGAGTGCTGCTTATGCCAAGAGCACTTTACAGTAATGGCCTCTTTATCTGCACTAGTTTCCAGGTGGAGCTTAGCCCTCGTCTGGGTTTGCACCTGGGTAGCCTGTGAACTAATTGTGGTGTTTTCAGCTAACCAGCTGACGGGACAAGCTTATACCAAATGATTCTCCCCAGTGTAGATTGCATGCTATAAAATCTTGTGTACCTCCATTTTTCTCAAATGTTGCTAAGGGCATTCCTGTTGGCTTGTTGCTGTTAGCAGCTACCGGGGCTTAGATGAGACATCAACATGACAACTAGATTTTTGATAAATATCAGTCTTTCATGCGAGTAATCAAATGCTTATCAGATACCGTTCCACTGAGAGCAAACACTTCTAAATTTAAAGCAAAAAACAAAAACAGCATTGGGTCTTTTACACACTCAAACCACGAAGGTGTGAGCATTGCAGCAGCACTACTAAATTGTTATGCTCCGTAAAGAATCAATGAGAAAGACAACAACAAAAAGCAGTGCAGACAACGATTCCCTGAGCTACAGCTGACACTTGCTTCTCCTCCTGCAGGATCATTTCCTGCATGCTATCATTTTCTGTCATCCTTTGATACCACAAGTCCACCAGCAAGAGCTCATTTAAAAAAGCCCATGCACATAAATGACAACCTCTAATATATAAGTGATAAGCTACAGGGGTGCCACAATTTGAAGTCCCTGGTTTAGTGCCCGGTTACACTGTTTTCACTAGACCGGGGGGACGGAGCCTTCTGCAGTTGCAAGTGCAAAGGTTAAGTTTAAATATGATAATAATTGCTCATGTGTCCATTAGCAGGGAATTATTCATCGATGCCAGGAGAACAAAAATCATCATTGTTGTTTAAGATAAAGGAAATAACTGCATGCACGTAGAGCTCTTTGCTTGCCATGGCAGTACTATTTCACTTTGGTAGACACTGGCCATTAAAAGGCAGGTTGATAGCTTTGCTGGGATGCCATGAGGCTGGGTGCATGAATGCCATGGGGATGTGAGCCACAACCATGGTAGGCATTTAAATAGACAGATGGTATTTTTTTTTTCCAGCTAGATCCCTGCTTCATGGGCAAAGCCCACAACTGGAAGGTCCATTTCTACTCCCCGCTCTGCTACAGACCTGGACTGAGACCACAAGCAGATCATTTAGGCACCTTTCCCATTCTTAAGTACTAAAATATGTGTGCGCTTAATGTTAAACTGCTTCATAACTGCAGTTCCCATTAAACCAGCTGGAGCAGGAAGGACTGAACATATTTAAAAAATAAAATAAAATAATCAAGCCAACTTCAGGCTCCTCCGGGGGTGCCGTCACTTGCTTAGGAATAGGTTCTGAGTTGCTTCAGTAAGAAGCCACCGCGTTCCCCTTCATCACAGCTCGAGCAGGTCAGACATTTCCTGCTAGACTCATCAGCCAACAGAAGATGCATTTTCCACGCTATGGAAATCTCTTGGGAGGGAGGAGAAAAAAAACCTGCTGATTTTATCAACAACAACAAAAAAGAGAGTGATCTCCCAGCAGGAAATTGTTTTGGGTCGTTTCAATCCAAACTGGAAAATGCTGGTCTGCTGGACACATCCGAAATAGTCCATTCGGCACAAAAGCACTGGGCTGGATTTTGTACCACCACAGAAAATCATAGCAATGCCCGAGAGGACTACACTTCCCACAATGCATTGCAAAACCAGCTGTGTGGTGCATCATGGGAATAGAGTACATCATGGGGAGGCAGTATTTATTTCCAACCCTGCCACTGACCTGCTGAGTGCTCTTGGGCAAGTCCCATTTTGTGCCTCAGTTTCCAGATTTAGAAAACAGAGTGAATGGCACCGGCCTCCTCTGTGCAGTGCTTTGCTCTCTCTTAGTGTTACTTACTGATTATTGTCATGATTAGGGGTCAGGCCTACAAAATGCAAAGGGGAAACCAGGCTCCTTTCTTCTGCCCACCTTTTTGCTCCCACATGAAAAGAGGAAGGAAAAGGCAAGGAGGGAAGGGGAAGAGAGCAACCACAAATGTTCAATACTGCATTGTTTGCAGAAACTGTTCCCCTTTCCCAAACAGCTCAAGCCCTCTGTCTCCCGTGGGCCTGGGTCTGCTTCCTGCAGGTGGAGTTGGTCCTGCTGTCAATATGAAATCCACGGACAGAAACAGCTCTGAAGAGCGATGTGCACCTATCTTTCCCTGCAGGCCATGGACGTACACGGGAGCTTACGAGTGGCTGATTTAAGACCATGCTGCTCCTGTTGTCAGCAGCGTCAAAACTCCTGACAGGGCAAGCGTCACAGCAGGGCACGGAGATAATGACAAAGGAAGAAGTGGAAGAAGCCACGAGCCAAGAGCGGCTCCTTGTCTTTGCTCTTCACTTCTGTTGCAGCCGCTTGCCCCCAGGTACAGCAGCTCTCTAGTCTGCCCTGGCCTCCCCCAGAGGCTGCAGGGCCCACAACCACTGGCCCTGGCCTTTTGCCCACGAACAGGACACCACCTCCGCTGCACAGGTCCCAGCAACTGGTGTGGACATGGCTACATTTCCACACGAGTTCATGGCGGTTCTGTAACACGGGGCAGGATCCATCGGTCACAGCCCCAAGCTCACAAGCTGCGCAGCTCAAGGCAGAGGAGATAGAAGTGCTTGTATAGCCCACCCCCCGCCGCCTTGTAAAGTAATTCAGACTTGGAAGAAGTGAAAGGTTGCTGTTGTGACAGGGTTTAGTCCATGAGTAAGTGAAGACAAGGAGTGTTCATAGGAGCGATGCCGGCAGATGGAGGGCAGCGATTCTTCCCCTCTATTCAGCACCAGGGAGGCCACATCTGGAGTCCTGTGTCCAGCTGTGGGCCCCCCACTACAGAAAGGATGTGGACACATTGGAGAGAGTCCAGCGGAGGGCAATGAAAATAGTTGTGGGGCTGGGGGACATGATTTGAGGGGAGGCTGAAGGAACTGGGCTGATTTAGTCTGCAGAAGAGAAGACCAAGGGGGGCTGAATAGCAGCTTCACCTTCCTGCAGGGGGGCTGCAAAGAGGATGGAGCTGGACTGGTCTCAGTGGGGGCAGGTGACAGAAGGAGCAATGGGTTCAAACTGCAGCAAGGGAAGTAGAGGTTGGATATTAGGAAAAACTCTCTCACTAGGGTGGTGAAGCATTGGACCAGGTTACCCAGAGAGGTGATGGAGTCTCCATCCTTGGAGGTTTTGAAGACCTGGGTAGACAAAGCCTTGTCTGGGATGAGGTAGTTGGTGCTGGTCCTGCTTGGACTAGATGCGACTCCTGAGGTCCCTTCCAGCCCTCGTTTTCTAGGATTGTATAATTCTAAGGCTTGAGGCTCAGATGACCGGAAGATAGCTAATGTGGTCCCCATCTTCAAAAAAGGGAGGAGGGAGGACCCGGGCAACTATAGGCCCGTCAGTCTTACCTCTATCCTTGGGAAACTCTTTGAGAAGATCCTCAAGGACCACATCTGTGATGGGCCGGCCTCAGGGATGATGCTCAAGGGCAACCAGCACGGTTTCATTAGGAGCAGGTCGTGTCAGACCAACCTGATTGCCTTTTATGATCAGGTCACAAAGGCAATGGATGCAGGTGTTGCCGTGGACGTAGTCTTTCTGGACTTCAGCAAGGCCTTTGACACCGTCTCCCACCCCATCCTCATTAAAAAATTGGGCGCCTGTGGCATTGATGCCTACACAGTCAGATGGATTGCAGATTGGCTCAAGGGTCGTACTCAGAGGGTGGTGGAGGATGGGTCATATTCGACCTGGGGGAAGTGGGCAGCGGAGTCCCCCAGGGCTCGGTCCTTGGGCCCGCGCTGTTCAATCTCTTCATCAGCGATTTGGACAATGGGGTGAAAAGCACCCTGGTTAAATTCACTGATGATACCAAAATTTGGGGTGAGGTGAGCACGCTAGTAGGGAGGGAAAGACTGCAGCAAGACCTGGCTAGGTCACAGGAGTGGGCTGACATAAACAGGATGCGTTTCAATACTGACAAGTGCAGGGTGCTGCACATGGGCAGTAGTGACCAGCAGCACACTTATAGAATGGGAAACTCCCTTCTCGAGAGCACGGAGGCAGAAAGGGATCTGGGAGTCATTACTGACTCCAAGATTAACATAGGCCGACAATGCGAGGTCTTGGTTGGCAGGGCTAGCTGGACCTTGTCCTGCATCCACAGACGCATCTTGAGCAGATCCAGGGAGGTGATCCCCCCCTCTATGCGGCACTGGTCAGGCCACAGCGGGAGTACTGCGTCCAGGTCTGGGCGCCGCACTGCAGGAGGGATGTGGACAGCATGGAGAGGGTCCAGAGGAGGCCACTCGCATGGTCAGGGGATAACAGGGCAGGCCCTACAAGGAGAGGCGACAGGACCTGAACCTGTTCAGCCTCCACAAGAGGAGGCCGAGGGGGGACCTGGTGACCATCTATAAACTCACTAGGGGGAACCAGAAGGGTTTGGGAGAGACCTTGTTTCCGAGCGCCGCCACCCCCCCCCCCCCCCCCCCCCCCCGCATAACAAGAAATAACGGCCACAAGTTGTTGGAGAGGAGGTTTAGATCAGACATCCGCAAGAACGACTTCGCTGTCCGGCTAGGAGCTGGACCCAACTTCCAAGGGAAGTGGTGCTGGCTCTCACCCTGGGGGTCTTTAAGAAGAGGCTGGATGCCTACCTGGCTGGGATCATTTGAGTCCAGTCTTTTTCCCCCGCCCAGGCCGGGGGTCTTGAAGATCTACAAGGTCCCTTCGACCCGGCTTCTGTGATTCTGTGATTCTATGACCTGGGCAGTCAGTCCCTTTCCTGCTGCGTGTGGACATTCATTCAAATAAAACCCCAACTCTTGGCCCACAGCACTGATTAAAATAGCACCAATGTGATGATTGGGGATAACTACCCAACCAGGTTCATAAGGATTTCTTTTTGAAAAGAATGCTGAAGGCAGTTGGCATTTCCCCCAGAATCGCTGTTCTTCCACAAGAGTATTACAAGTCATCAGTTGGTGTTGCGCACACACACACACACACAATTAGAGCCCAGTGCTCTTCTCCTGGAGCAAGGGTTCGCGCAGGAAGGCATGAGAACAGTTAGACACAACGAGCAAGGTTCTTTGTAACGATCTCTCTCAGTTGCTTTTTCCATTGCTGCAAACGCGCAGGTTGTAATAATGACTCTCATTGCATGAGCAATGAGATTTACCCCAAGGAGAGAAATTTTACCAAATATTGAAGCCAAGCTTTGAGATGGCCCAATTGTTTGAGACTAATTCTCGAAGACTGTATGAAACAAGATGATAAACTTATTTCTGTGTCCTATATCGTTTAAGTAATCTGCCCCTTTATGTGTTATAAGCTTACTAATAACCATTTTTATAACCCTGTAAACAGACATGCATAGTGCAGAAAATGTTTTATCCTTTAAGTGGCTTACCAACCAACAGAAAATATAGGTAAACCTGAAAT
This sequence comes from Crocodylus siamensis, assembly GCF_052110815.1. Classification (NCBI taxonomy): domain Eukaryota; kingdom Metazoa; phylum Chordata; order Crocodylia; family Crocodylidae; genus Crocodylus; species Crocodylus siamensis. Next base: position 97,338,089 of record NC_143400.1, read on the forward strand.
TATTTTTCTAGCTGAGAAAGCTTGGATTTCTTCTTGATTTACTATTATTCTTATTATGATTTACTTATTATTATTTATTGTCAATTTAGTTATTTTTGATTTATTTAAGGAAGATCAAGCAAATCTGTAAACTGTCATTTAAAACAAATTATGAATCCAACATTCACGTTCACATGTACATTGGACAATGATGTGGGTTGACACTGCCTCAAGTACACGCACAACTTCGTTTGCTGTTCAAGGCTTCTTTCTTGCAATCTGATTTCTCCAGCTGTTGGTCTCTCCAGTTAAGTCATTACAGGGCAGTTACTGATTCACCATCTTTGGCCAGAAGAATGAGTGCAACACTGTACAGCTAGCACTGGGACTGATGAAACCAGAGAAAAATGATGCCGTTGAGGACTCTGCTTTCATTGCAATGCCATGGCATTAGCAAGGAGGCCAAAGGAAGAACCCATTGCTTCCTGAACAGAGATCTCTTAAGTCTGCTGAAAGTTTCTTCCTGGAAAGAAAACCTTTCTTTAGGGTCTGGGTCTTCCATTAAGAAGGTGATCTGAGTCTGCACAGCAGAAGGATCCTCTCCAGTGTACTCAGAGACCTCATATTAGTTATTTATTAATGAATTAATAGCAATGCCTCCAACCAAGATCAGTGCCCCGTTGCATTATACAATAACATGCCTTTGCGCCACAGAGCTTACGGTCCAAAGAGACAAAAGGTAGGAGGGGCAGAGACCAATGCACTGACTTGGCCGTGCTACGGAGCAGGTCTTCCAGGGGAACCAGGAAAGGAGCCCAGGTGACATGACTCCCAGACTAAGACCCTGCCCTTGAGAGCACGCTACTACCCAAGCACCAGGCGATCCCTGATTATCTGGCATCATTTAGGATCCCACAACAAGCCTGAGACAACCCTCTTGTTTGCCTGCTGCCATGGGCTCTGGTGCCTTCACGTTTGTAGCATGGAGGTGGAGAAACAGCTCCCAGGATCTACCACCAAAGGAGGCAAAGGATAGAGTCTGAAGCAGCAAGGGGGAGGCACTGTTTTGGCAGATACGGAGGGAAGGAGCTCTCAAGGTCATCCTGCATGGAGTGATATTTCTGTTCCACATCACAGAGCTAGGCAAGGCAGAACCAGGATGAGAAAAGTCCTGACACGTGCTCTTGGAAATGAGTGGGGTGCAGGATGATCAGCAGCCTGGAAGTAAAGAAAGATGAGGAGTAAGAAGATTCGTAGTTTTTAAGAGCACCAGGAGACGGCTAAAAGATCAGATCTGAGAAGGTCCAAGTGCCCACTGCAGCTCTCAGGGCAGACACATTTCTGCCCCCAGCACCAGCCTAGGACATGGTGAGAGGGGGTGCTTCTGCCAAGTCCACCTTCATGAATGCACCAATTCACTTCCCCCCATTCCTCATCTCTTCTTGCACCTACACCCAGTGCCAGGACTGTAAAACCAAACTGGGAGCAGTGACCAGTGAGTAGGACAAACACACATAACTCATGCACACGCCTGTGCACATGCACACACGCATCAATATATACTGTTTTCAAAGCAAGATAAACTGCTCTGCTAGAAATGCTTTGCATTTCTTAGGAGTCTTCTCCAGCTGGAATGACCTAAGCCAGGGCGCCCAGCCTGGGCTGAAAGTCGACGAGATCCCCCCATTCACAACCAAAAAGGCAGTGAGAAACGCGTGTGGAATCAAATGTTCACATCCCTCCTAATGGGAGCATAAAGGAAAAGCCACAAAGTCCTGCCCCTACGAGGATGAGGAGGGCCCACACCAAAACAGCATAACTCCCTTAACTCCCCAGCGCGCGATCGATTCCCGAGCTGTGCCGCCCAGCCCCGAGGAGGGACCCCTGAGCAAATCTTTAGCATCCCGGGCAGCTGAAGAACAGCAGCAGAGCATGTCTCCGCTGGCGTGAACGGACACAGCTCCGCTCCAGGCAAAGAGCTCTCCCAGGCAGGCGGCACCATTTGCACCCACAAAACCCCTCCTAACTAGCAGCCGACTCCCCCTCCTCACCCTGGCAGAGGGCTTCAAGTGACTCAATTAAGCGAGCCCATTTCACCAGGTGGGATTTACCCCTGGAAGCTCCTCACTCCCTCCTCTGGGCCGGCTGCTTCTTGCTGTGTGGTTGGGTTACAATACCACAGGAGGTGGCGGCAGCAGATGTGTTTTCAGGCAGCCAGCGTCCTGCATTTCACAAGCATAAAGTCCAGTTCTGGGAGCAAGGCTTCAAACCTTCCCGGGGGCGGGGGTGTGCATGTGTGTTCAGATGTAGGAAGCAAAGGAGATACAACTGCAAAAGTGCCCATGCCTTCCTAAAACAAAAGCAAGGCCTGGTACAGGAAAGCTCTGTTTTGAGCGGCAGAGATCGTCCCGATCCAGTTATGGCTCAGAAAGAGGGCACGCACTCACGCTCAAGCACATCTGGCAGTGCTAGTGATTAGACCAGCTGATTTTCTGCTAGCGTGGCCTGGAGACCACAGAGCCATCCCTGGGCTTATCTGAGCATAAGGCCCACGTAGCATTAGGGATTACTGCAGCCAGCTGTAATTCTCCCCAGTAATGGGGCAGAGACCGCTGTTATCGCATTAGCTCCTATTAATCAGGGATTTTTGACATGCTAGCCCTTTTCCTATTGTATGGAAGGGATTAGGCACAAGGGGCTGAAAAGAGGTGGTTTGCACTAATGTGCACGTGGTCCTACACTGCTGTGCAAGGGACCACGCTCAGCTTTCCCTCTCCACTCCTGGGGGAGAGGTCGAGAAGCTGAGAACCCACAGACTCATCTCCTAAGGAGCCGAAGGAAGTCCACTGTATCACTCAAGAAGAGCCAGACCTTCTTGCCAATCCAGGGACATCATGGTCCTGGCAACTGTGCTCAAAGCATCCGAGTCACCCTAAGCACCACACACTAAGCCCCCCAACTCCCGCCACAAGAGACTACACTGAGGAGCGAGGATGGTGCTCTTCATGCCCTCCAAGGGCACCTTTCTGCAGCAGTCACCAGCAAGGATGGTGATAATGACTTCACACAGGCAATTTTTACCAGGTGGACACCCTTCTGCTACGAGTCCTACCAAGACCCATCACCTTTTAAACCTGAGGCTAAACCTGAGCGGCCAGTGGATGATAGTGACTTTTGGGCACTGCAATTTTTGTATAAATACAGGCCATTTGTGGCTAAGGTGCCAGGATATGGTACCCTGGGTAGTCCTTGGCCTACAGACGCTGGTAAAAGAGCTTCTTGTTGACTTTTGCAAATGGTTCCTCGGGTGCAGCTCTTCACATCAACTCTTAACACTAACTGCCTTGACCACATTACATCTCCAAGGGCCAATAGCTCCATGTTGCATCACCTGCAATGCCAACCTGGCACCAGGCGATGCTGGTTAGACCTCAGCAACATTTTTTAGACTTTTTTTTAAAAGTAAAAGATACTAATTCTGGTGGGCAGCGGCACCTCGAAGTTTTCTCTCAAGTTTGATGAATTGTTGTCAAGAAGTCAAAACACTTCACTCAGTTTATTAAATCAGCCGTTTAGTATTTCTGATATGAAAAGATGCCCCATTTTGACATCTACTTCACTGTAACTTTAGATAGATAGATAGATAGATAGATAGATAGATAGATAGATAGAGTTAAAAACAAAGTACAACATGTCAGCTGGGGGCAAAGGACACAGGCTGGAATGGTCAAGCTACCGAAAGCTTTCAATTCTCTGGACATTTTTTAATGAGGTTTGTTTTGAGCCAACTTGTGCAAATCATTTTTCTGGATGTTTCAGTTCAGTGGGAGAACCAAAGGATCAAGTATTTAAATAGCTCTCAAGGCTTGCTAGGGTAGACCTTGCATTTTCCCACTGGGAAGTCCTACCAAGGCAGGGTTTTGTGGGAAAGGGCTGGAGATGGATAGGGCTGGTAGACGCACTGAAGTCAATCCAACCTCCCTCCCCTTTCCTGGCAGAGCAATCAAAGGGCAGTGCATTCAGAGCCACTGAGGCAGCCTGCAGCTGGGAGAGGAGCATACTTCACCTCCCCCAACACAGATCCCACAGAGCTCCTCTCTGCACTTCCTGGAGCTACACTGCAGCTCTCAGCTCTCTAGCTGGCTGCTGGTTTGGGAGATAAATCTGTTTATTTCGTGGTTGCGTGGAACAAAGCTTTCACCTTTGGGCTAAGCACTATGCAAGCCCCCAGGAAGGGAATGAGCTGGGGATAACAGCAAGAGCTGAGTGCCCAGGTAAGGGGAACGTGGCAAAAGAGAGGAGGGCAAGTCAATGAGAAACTAAATGGGCAGTGCACAGGACAGCTCCACCAAAGCTTAGCCTAACAGGAGAGGTTAACTCACATGTCATGGAGGGGAAGGGGGGGGAGGGGAAGGTCTTGTTCCCAACCCAATGGAGTCTGGCTCCATACAGAAACCTGGCAGACAAAACTGCATCTACATCTGCAGTGCATGTGCAGGGAGACACATGACCTTGGCCACACGCATTTCCAAATCAGCCTTGATTGCACTGAGAGCAGAACATAGTGTTTTAAGCCTGATTTGCTCGGGTTGGGTTCGCAGTGTGGACACGGGGGTGATGTAATTTAATTAATAATTATCAGGCAATCAGGACGTCTGTAGGGGAATGGTGACTGCTGCGAATACCAGAGCCGTACCAAGGAGCTCACATCCACTGGAGGTGCCCTGATGTGACTCACTCCAGCAGCAAGCACTGCTCCCAAGTCGCACGGCAAGAGATGAGAAGCAGACCCGTCGGCCTTATAAATCTTGGAGTTTAAAAAAAACCCCAAAACTAAAAGGACTGATATTTATTGATCAGACTCTCTGGGCCAAAATCCCTGTATGATGCCACTGAATTCCTGTCCCCATGGACCACTGTTTGCCGCAGAAGTCCCCTGCTTACACAATGCTCCACTGACCCACATAAATACCCCGTTCCCTGTTCTGTTCAGAAAGGTGGGATCCTACCAGATGGCATGGGAAAAAGGATGCTCTTGATATCCTTCTTGCCACCCCGGATGTCAAGGCAGGGCTCGCACAAATGTTAACAGGGGGCAGAAAGCTTCATCCAGGTCCATATTCCCCTCCCTGCAACCCTACGATCAATATTTTAGCCCAGTTCTTACTGCTTATATTTCCCCCACTCTAAATAGTCTACGCGTGCCTCTCCGATGTGCCTGGTTTGATTCGTAGCTATTTCCGGAGACCTTTTTGTATTCAAAGGAGGTAGAAAAACTCAACACCAGCTCCTGTATAAACCAGCTATTTTTGGATGTTGCACATTTTTGTAAGGTACGCTAAAAATATCATTAGGGGAAGGAAAGCCTGAAACTCTTGCTATGGAGAAGGGAGACGCATAAAATAAAATTGGCAGGCAGTTCTAAAAGCCTGGCACTACCTTAATCAACAAAAAAACAACAACACAAGAGACTGCAGCAATTGTCCTGCAACCACTTCATTTGCAAATTGTTTGACCCGGCTTATGGGATGGGGGGGAAGGCCAGGATGCCTCTGTGCTGCCACTGCATCCAACTCTCCATCCTGCTTCCAGGTCCTGGTGGCCACATGTGATGACCAAGGCATGTCTGCACCACGGGAGCAAAGCAACCGGTTCTGCCAGCAAGAAATAAGCCTCTCCCACCCATCCCCACTTGCATCAACCCAGGACACGAGGCAATTGGGCATGCTGGGTGCATGCCAAGCTCGTGCTCTGGACCATACCAGAAACCCAGGCCTGGAGGATAGTGCCAGGGTCACCCCCTCAGGGCATTAGGGCATCCCACTCAGAGGAGAGCAGCTGGGCAGGGCTTATTTATCACCTCAGCAATGCTGAGCTGTCTGTGCTGCGGTACAGCCATAGCCAAGGCATCTCATAAGCCGAGGAAGAAAGAGAGTCGTACTTTGAATTTTCATTAAAGCAACATAAAATTTCTTCTTTTTTTCAGTGTGGTCTTTGCCAATCCGTGACGCTAACCATGCCATACACCCACCACCACATCATCCTGGATGTCAGCACATAGGTACTTCACAGGTAGGTACAACAGAGGATCCTAAGATAGATAAAATAGGAGACTGGGTCTAAAACAATATGTTTTCATAGTAGCCAGCTGAAATCCATGGGAAACACCTGGACTTTAATGGGGTTACTCAAGATCTAACCTGGTGAAAGGGAATTTAACCTAGCAATGCTAAATGAATCTCCCTCATTTAGAGCAACACCATGGACAAGGTGCACTCTCCCCATTGCATGACACTGATGCGACTAAAATAAAAGTTTAAAAATGAATAAAGAGTGATTTTCCCACGGCCAGTGAATGAGCCGTTGCTAATGGGTCTTGTTGAAGTTCCAAACAGCAATAGCTTGGAGGTTTTCAAAACCTGGGTAGACAAAGCCTTGGCTGGGATGATGTAGTTGGGTCCTGCTTGGAGCAGGAGGTTGTACTAGATGCGACCTCCTGAGGTCCTTCCAACCTGAATTTTCTGCGATTCTGTGCTGCACAAGTTCATTTCCACCACATTCAGAAATGCAAACCTCTCTTTATAGATGAATAAACAATTTTCTTTTAAACCTACTACTTTCTTTTAAAGTTGCTGGATTGTGCCTCACTCCATCTCATTTGCTGGTATTGTTGCCATTTCCTCCTGGCTTGCAGCAGTTTGGAGTCATTCGCTTTTTTACATTATATTCACTTTCTGTAAAGTAAATTTTTTTCAGGATTTTTTTAAGGCCAGCATTGATAGGGCTGATTTACAACCCAGGAATCTGGGCAACGGTTCTTAAAAGAAGAATGAAGGTGTATTAACCACCCTTCATATTTCAGCCTTCTGAAAAAGTGCGTGTGTGTGTGTGTGTGTATTTATATTTATAAATACCGATCTTATTTTTGACAGAGAGAGAGAGAGAGAGAAATCTCAAAAATAAGATTACTCTTTTAATGGACAGTTTCATAATGGAGTCATTTGTTCCCACAGAAGACTTCTGGCCCATGCCTGGCATTTATTCTTTAAAAGCTATTGCTGAAAAATACTCCTAATTGCAAATTAGTTATATTATATACTCAATAAAAGAGTCTCCTTCCCATGAAAATGGACAGCTGTCTCCTGAAACACAGTTTCAAGATCCTATATGACTAAATGATGAAGACATTGGGCTGATGGAAGTTTATGCAAGTATTGAACCGAGATGGCTGACAATTGAAACTGCGAGACCAGAGCCTTCCCTCTCCCCAGCTCAGGAGAGACCATGCCCAAGATCCAGCTATACAATTCTGCATTTTAATCTCCAGTGCCCCCAAGGCCAGGTGAATATTCATACCCAGGAAGGGATTTAGCATAGCTTATCATGTAAACATGGGCACTTACCAAAAATCAGGCTAGAGTTCAGATTTCAAACCTTTCTAAGTCCTGGGGTTGCTTGGATCATATCCAACCTAAAGATTAACCAGGGGGTCAACAGATTTTGAAATTCAGTCACAAAATGCTATATCCCGCTGGGCAGGAAGCTGCCAACTTACAATGGTCAACACTGCTCTGCTTTTTCCCGGGACTTTCACTCTGGCCGACCTCTTCCAGAGGCCATGCTAAATTCAAGCATTTTTGCATTAATAATACATTGCTATTAGCTGGAAGGCAGAAAGACTTTCCCTCATCCCTGTTATGTTCGTGACACATTCAACACTTATTTGACTGTTCGCAACTCCAGTGAGAAGTAACATCCAACTACATGCACTTCAGCTCTCAGAGGCTGATGGATGCTGGAAGTTGTCTCAATCAAAGTTTGGATGGGGAGCGTAATGAGAGAGAGAAAAAATAATAAGTTGTACATGAAGAATGACAGCGTTAGACAGGAACACACAAGAACAGCATTGCCATGATGAGATACTAAACACAAGGCAAAATCCCCCTCTTTTTCTAACGCACTCATGCCCACATATGCCCAAAAAGCTTGCAATTAAAGACTTTTTATTTGCAAAAATCTTGGTGGTCTAATAAAAGATAACACCTCTACCATGAACCCTGACTGCAATGCTCATGCCCACAGGCACCCGAACCAGAGCAGCTCCATACACAGCAGTGCAGGCTGCTCCCGAAAATCCCTGCTCCATTCAGCAAACAGCCATGACCTGAAACTGCAGGATCCCTCCGCTAACATCATGACACAGTATAATAGAGACTTTAATTCAATCCAAAGAAAAAGCTGTAGCATTCAATATGTACCTGCATAAATAGCAAATCAGCAAGTTCATCCAGATCAGAGACCTGGGAGAGAAAGCTCAACAAATGAGTATGATAAGTGCACTCTGTTAAGGGCAATACAAAGAAAGGGCTTAGAAAAACTGAGCCAGCAGAGCTATCGAAAACAAAACAGGAATACATTTATTGCGGAGAGGAAAAGAGTAAATGCCTGTTTCCATCATTTCAGTCTAGCATATAACAGTCTGCATTAAAATCTTTATTCTTGGATCAGTGAAAGCATTAATTATCATGTCCATCAGGAATACTTTTCATTGTTGAAATGCCTTTTACCATGCTAATGAAAACCAAGCTTTGCCTGTGAAAAATAATCATGTTATCTCACTGCTAGGCCATAAGGCACAGCCTGAAATACAGTTTCTGCATTTCTCACTAAGTAACTGGCATTCACACACATCTCTGCACAACACATTAAAAATGTATTTTTTTGTGTAACAACAGGATGGCGAAGTAGAGAGGGACAGAGAGACAAAAAGAAAGCAAAGGATCTTTCTTCAGCGCCCCCCCACCTTTTCACAGAGATCGGCTTTGAGTATCTCATTTTTAAATTTCTAGACCCTTAATTGAATCAATTATGCATTAAAGTTGCATGTAATTGTGTTACTTAAGACATTCATGACTCCTAGGCAGAGATAATACAAATAATGATGTCATGTATAAGATTTATAGTTTAAAGTACCCCGGCATCTTCGCAGAGTCCAAATGTAGCCCTTTGTTTCCGACCCATGTGGTATGTAGTTTGTGGAATTTATCTGTGTTTCCCCATTATTTTAATAGGGCCCTGTTGCCTCTTTTTAAAGACGGAGAGAAAGTGATGTTATAATGAGGGTTCGCCCTTCCCTTTTGCTATGAGAGTTGTGTAGGTGGTGGGTCTGGCGTGACGAGCACCAAGCACGTGGTCAGTTCTGTTTTCTGGCCCTGGCTTCTACCTTATACCGCAGCCTTTTTTTTATATATATATATATATAGATATATATATATATATATATATATATAGAGAGAGAGAGAGAGAGAGAGAGAGAGAGAGAGAGAGAGAGAGAGAGAGAGAGAGAACTGCTTTCTGCAATAACCCATCCCTCTCCTCCACTTGCTTCTTGGGGCAAGCAGCACCGGATGCTCCAGTTGCTCTCTGCTCGGTTGGTATCCCCTGCATTTTAATAGCTACAAGCAGATTGTTAAAAAATAAATAAATCAGAGGCACCCAGGGACAAAGGCATTATGAATTCAGGGATCAGCACTACACAATGCAGTGTGCCTCTGAGGCCTGCTGGCTAGATAGCTGACTGCCCCTGCAAAGCAGCCTGCACCCTCGTAAGCACCGTGAGGTCCTCCCAGACACCGTGCACTGGTTCGGGCTCTTGTTTTTGCTATCACTTTCTTGCAGATATTTGACCGGGTCTTTCTAATGCATTAATGATAAGGGCAAGAAAAGAGCGTGTGGAGCTGTAATTGGAGTCACGGTGCTTTGCGGCTCCGTGGTGCATCCTCAGCTGAGACCCTCGGAGCCTTAACACGGGTGAATGACTGTAATGCTGCAGCCCTAGGGAAGGAGGGGAAGTAACTTCACCCTGTTGTTCAGAGAGGTCAGAGATCAGCTGAGGTCCCCGCTCTTCCAACACAGGATCTGAAATTAGGCCCATAAAAGAAAGTGCTTGTTTCACGCAAGTGCCAGGCTCTTGTCTCTAGGCACTCAGTCCCTTGGACAATCCAGGCCATTTCTTTATATACCAAAACACAGCTTTAAGTGCCAAACTGGAGGCAGCCAAGTTTAGAAGTGTTGGCCTGAGCTGTGTATCCCTACACCACCCAGCAAGTGTGTAGTATCGAAGAGAAGAGAGCCCAGAGCTCCTGACCGCCAGAGCAGGCCTCCCCGTGAGAGCCTGCAGACACCTGGCTGCACAGTCACGTGTGTCACATGAAATCATAGAAAATTGGGGTTGGACAGGATGTCAGGAGGTCACATCTAGTCCAACCCCCTGCTCCAAGCAGGACCAGCCCCAACCGCATCATCCCAGCCAAGGCTATGTGTAGCCGGGTCTTAAAGACCTCCAAGGATGGAGAGTCCATCACTTCTCTGGGTAGCCTGTTCTAGGCCTTTACTACCCTCCTAGTGAGAAATATCCTAATATCCAACCTCATCTTCCCTTGCTGCAGCTTGAGCCCATTGCTCCTGTCATCTGCCCCCACGGAGACCAGTCCGACTCCATCCTCTTTGCAGCCCCCCAGCAGGGAGGTGCAGCCTGCTATTCAATCCCCCTCGGTCTTCTCTTCTCTAGACTAAGCAAGTCCAGTTCCCTTGGCCTCTCTCTTCATAAGCCAAAGAGCCTAATTGTTTCACCCCAACAGCCTCCCCCACCTCCTACACACACAACCCCACCAACCTGACTCCCATTGCAATGGAGAAACCAGATTCATTTTAGAGCAACTGAATCCTCTGTGATCTTTACACGAAAGGTTTCTAAGTCGAAGACACCAAGGTGCATAAATAAATGGTTGTGTAATTCACATACAATGCGTTAGGACAACCCAGCGTCTGATGGCCTGCACACAGGCATCTCCCAGCTGGACCTAGAAGCCCGGCTGGGCTAGCTCACATCTTGTGCGTGAGACATTGCAGCCGAGGACGAGGCACAGCGATCCAAAGAGCTACGCGTTCAAATCACATCGCCATAACCCCCAGCACTCTTCCCACGCCCAACCTCAATGTGCAACTTCTCTGCCTCCCTCCCGTTGTGGCACCTCATCTCATTTTAGGCTGCAAGCTCTTTGGGGTATGTCTCACAGCCTGTGTTTGTCTGCAAAGCGTCTGCTCATGCACACAAAGCAGGACGGGCCAAGGTCCTCGGGCCTGGCCAAGGAGAGTTGAGAATAACTCACGTGAAGGGAAGGGGCAAAGATGGCTTCAAGCCATCATTCAGCTCCGGGACCCCGAGGGCAGCTCCCTATTGCAGCAGGCAGGAAATGGCTCTGTGCAGCCCTGCATCCATGGCAGCCCCTCATGCTGGCCACAGTCCCTGCAGAGGACTCCAGCAGCTCCACAGATCCTCCTGCACTGGAGGGACGCTTCTGAGGCCGGTTTCTGAGCAGCTTTGCAGTGGCAGAGCGGCATAAAGTTGCCTTTGGAGCCAGTTTAAGGTAAAGCAGCTGTGTGACCACAAAGCACCAGTCTCCACGTGCGCAGGGGAAGGGCGTCTCCCCCCAAAGCGGGCATCTAGCCCTGCGGCTGCAAAGGAAACCTCAGCGTGGAGCACACAGAGCATATTGAAACTACTATGAAACTATATTGGGTTTGGTTTGAGACGGATGCTTTGGAGGGTGTCCTCTCCTACACCTCCCTCATGAGGCCCAGTCCTCTGGGGGTCCCTGCTATCCCCAGCCCAGCCAAAGGACGCTGTTTGGGGCAGGAGGCCCAGCCGCCCTCCTCATGCGAGCAGAGGGATGCCCTGCTGCTGTCCCAGTCTCTGTGGGTTATGGGGACGCACCACTGCCCCCACAGCTTGGTGGGACGGGGCCCCTGGGTACCATCAACCCATGGAGCACAGAGGCATGGTGACAGGGCCATATTGCGGTGTCCCAGGACACCGAGGTGCCTTTTGGTGGGGCCTGGCTGCCCTTTCACACCAGCCATGGCTCTTCCCAGCCACGTTTGGGGTGCAGCCCCAAGCCATGGCCGACTGAATGGGAACTTACCCCACCTCCCCTGCCATATGCAAGGATTATCCTTCCTATCCCACACAACCCTGGAGAATCAAGACAGAGCCACTGTCCCTCAGTCAAGGGCAAACAGCAACCTGCCTGTCCCTGATGTCCACGCAGCCCTCCCTCCGCCCCAGCCTGCCTCTCTCCGGACCGCCCGGCGGAGGGGAGACCATGCAACCCCACTCTCCTTGCCAGCGCCTTTCCTGGCTGTGACGGAAGAACCTGGCCAGCCACCAAGGAGTCTTTAACCTCCACATTAACTGTTGTTAGCTTTGGCAAAGCCCTGCTACCGAGAGGCCCAGAGCGGTGTCACTTACTGCTGCAGCCCACAGGAACTGCTGTAGTGGCAAGATCGAGAGAATAAGGATCAGGCAGCAAAGACAGGACGATCCTCACCGGCTCTGCTGGAGTGTTGCAAAATCATCCTTTCCCCGCTCGCCACCCCAACCCCATCCCATTGCTACAGCGTGTTGTGAGACGCACGTTCTGTCACTCCAACTTTTGCACCGCTGCAAAAAGGTTCGGAGCCGGAAGACATGCAAAACAGAGCTCGTATAGGCAAAGCAGGCAGACAACTAGATTTAGGGGGAGCTGGTGCTTCCGGGCTCAGGCGGGGGCCAGGCACATGTGCAGAGGCGTTGCTGGCAAAGCACCGTGCCCTGCTCCCCGCCCCCGCCCTACCCCACTGACACGGAGAGCACCAGGCAGATGGGACCCCCGTGCCTACCCCTGCTACCCTAGCATCCCTGCGGGCAGCCGTCCTCACTTCCTCCGAGTACACCCCACGTAACACAGTCGTACTCGGGGACTCTGCCCCAGGATCGGTATCCCGCCACTGCGGGGGGCATCCGACTCTGCTCCGAGCAGATCCACGTACAGACAGATCTGAGTCACCTACAGAAATGGAAAACCATCTGCTCCTTCCAGCTTTAAGCACAGGCCATATCCTGAGACTGCTGCGCTTCCACCTTGTCACTAGATTTGGGGACTAGGCAGCTCACTGTCCTATACACCCCTCTCTAATGCATGCCTATTATGAATAGAGGACTTCGGTTATTTAAGCTCCTGCTCTCTCTCAAGTCTACAGAGCACAGGGATTTGTGCACAGGCTCCTTGCACCCACCTCCAATGGAGGTAGGGACAGTCAGAGGCAAAAGATGACTTCGGAGCAGCATCCCGAGCAGTGATACTGTGATCAGACCACGCAAGCCATTCGATGCAGAGGCTTGCTTGGTTACAGGAAACAAGTGTCAACATGCCGCCTATTAGGAGCAATGCAGCTGAATGTGCACTGCGGATTCGTCACTAGGACATGAGAGACCCGAGGGTTTGGGTGGTCCGCACATTCACCCCGAGGGGCAAGTTTGAGTTGTGCCCCATCACGGACACGTACCTGCCAGCCTTGTGAACCTAAGGGAGAGCTGTCTGTGACTCTTGGGAGGGCAGGATCAGGGCCCACGACTGCCTCTGAATTCCTTCTCTGCATCATCAAAGTTTCTTTTTCCTCCTTTAAGGTCATCTCTGCTCAGCACGACCAGGTTGGTGCTGCTGGGTTGCCCCTGACTACTATTCCTGCTATTTCCTACAGGGAAAAATTCAGCCCAGAGAATCTCAGTTTCCTCGGCGTTAGGGATTCTAGTACGAAGAAACTGCTGACAGGTTTCTGCAGAGAGAACATGGGGTCCCCGGGCCGGCTCTGGCTCCCTGCCCCGGGCAGCGCTGCTCCGCGAGCCAGCAGCCCTGGGAACTTTGACCACAATAAAACATGTCTTGCAAATGACAAGCACAGGTAGCTGTGGCCAGCAAGCATCCCCTGCTCAGCTGGCTCTCTGCTCCAAGCCCGAGGGATGACGGTGTCATAATGGGCCTGGTGGCACTAGAATAACCCCGTGTCAGGTGCTGCTATCATCACCAGGAAGGTGGGCCTGTTTCTGCAGTCGGTACTATCGTCAGCCATCTTCAGACCCACAGATAAGACAGCCATGGAAGACAATTATCTTTGACTGCGAGGGATTGCCTAAGAGGGCCTGTTTCTGCACCTGATACCTTCTCGCCCCCGCTCGCGCCAGTCCCACCAGAACTTTAGCCCCCCGGTCTGCTTGTCTACTGCATGACTGTGCACATAATATGCCATTTTTAAAAGACACAGACTCTCTTTTGCATTGAACATAGGTACTGACAGCACAGGCATAGGTGTCACACATCAATCACTCCTGAAAGATAATGGAGCAGGTCAGGTCCTGAGGTCGCTTTCCTGCTCAAGTCTCTGCATTTTTTTCTTTCAATAATACACTTACCTGCTCTCAAACCCAGGTAATTCTACAGTTCCCTGCCCGTACGCAACTGCACTTCATAAAACATGCTGCCTCCATACGACTGAAGTAGCTGCCTGCCTTAATCAGCATATAATCAGGTATTCCCACACAGGAGGAACTACAGCCATGACTGACAAGCCAGTCATAAAAATAAAATTGGGGTTTAAATATAGCTCTCTCTGTTCTAGGTAATGCAGGTAGTATTGCATTAGACAAGTCTGCATCACTTCCCTAGAATAAACATGCCCCCTTGCCTCGATGCATAGCAATTAAAGAGGAAGGCTGATGGATGGGGTTAAACTGGAACGGAAGCTGGCTTCTTCATTAGATGGAGGCACTTGCCATCAATATTTCATTGGTCATTCATATTCAGAGATTTAGAGTTCACGAACCAGGTGAATACATCTGCATGACAGCTAGCTGGTGCATTCGCACGGGTGCGCGTGGGTGTGCATGTATGCACACATGGATGGATGTAGGTATGCTGGATGGATGCACGCACTTCCGCATGTAGGCATGTATGTACCGATGTCTTACGGGTGTACATATCGATGTATGAACGTTTGGTATCTATGCACGGATGGATGGATGAACGCCATATGCATGCATGTACAGATGCATGTTGGTGCGTATCCAGGCATGTATTTATGTACGGATGCAGGTATGGATGTGCGTAGGCACAAATCTATGTTTGTCTGTCTGTATCTATGCATGTAGGTATGGACAGATGCATGTACGGAGGGATGTACGCATGCATACACAGATGTTTGCCTGTATCTTTGCACGTCTGTATGTGCAGATGCACGTACAGATGTAGGTGCCTATGTCTGCATCTATGCCTGTACAGATACATGTGTGCATGTGCGTATGGTGGCATCTACGCATGTATGGATGCGTGCGCACACGTGCGTGTGTGCATATCTGTGCCGGGATGCCCGTATCTCTGCACGCAGCAGGGATGCGTGTCCGGGGGTCGGGGTGCATGCACGGGGGAGGGCCGCCCGCCTGCCCGAGTCGACGCAGGCAGGGCCGCCCGCACCCCCGCACGCCTGCAGCGCCCCCCGTGCCGCGCCGGCTGCCCCGCGGCCTCCCCCGGCCGCGCCGCGCCAGCAGGCCCCCCTCGGCACCCCGCGCCCCGCACCTTTGCTCTCCATGGCCGCCCCGGCGAGAGCTGCAGGCGGAGAAGGCGCGAGCCCGGCCGGCTCTCCCGACGGACGGACGGACGGACGGACGGGCCGGCCGCCCGGACCTGCTGGCGCCGCGTCGGAGGAGCTGCGGAGCGGGAGCTGCAAGGAGCACCAGAGCGGGTGAGAGGGGCCGGGCGGGCGGGCCGCGCTGCGCAGTGCCTGGCTGGAGGCCGGGCGGGCGGGCGGGCGGGGCGGGGCGGCTCACCTCACCTCACCGGGGCGGGGCGGGGGGCCGGCGCGGTCCGCGGGGCTGCAGGTGTCACATCAGCCCGCCCGGCTGCTCTGCCGCTGGAGCCGGCGGGGGCGCGGCGCGCATGCGCGGCCCCCAACCGGCGCGCCCGCCTGGCCCGGAGCCGCAGGCGGGCGGGGTCTGCCCGCGGGCCGGCGCGTGCCGTGCGCGTGCGCCGAGCGCGGCCCGTCGCGGCCCCTGCCGGAGCAGGCACGCCCGTCCTTGCCTGCGGGGTCTTGGAAACTCCCCCCCCCCCCCGGGCTGGGGGGTCCTCGTCTTACCGCGGCTGGATCCATCCTGGGGCTGGGGCACGCCCGTGCCGCCAAGCAGGCCATCGGCTTGGGGGATCCTCATTGCCACCCCTTCTGGGTCTGTCCTGGGGCAGGGGGCATGCCCATGCCTCGGGGGTCTTGGAGGGAGGGCTCTGAGCATGCCCTCAGCTTCGGGGACCCTCCTTTCCACCCCTTCTGGGTCTGTCCTGGGGCAGGGGGCATGCCCATGTCCCTCGGGTCTTGGAGGCAGGGGGCAAACACCCCCCCAGCTTTGGGGATCCTCGTCTTACCGCGACCATCCTGGGGCAGGGGGCACGCCCGTGCTGGATCCATCCTGGGGCAGGGGGCACGGGCATGCCCATGCCTCGGGGGTCTTGGAGGGAGGGCTCTGAGCATGCCCTCAGCTTCGGGGACCCTCCTTTCCACCCCTTCTGGGTCTGTCCTGGGGCAGGGGGCATGCCCATGTCCCTCGGGTCTTGGAGGCAGGGGGCAAACACCCCCCCAGCTTTGGGGATCCTCGTTTTACCACGGCTGGATCCATCCTGGGACAGGGGGCATGCCCGTGCCGCCAAGCAGGCCATCGGCTTGGGGGATCCTCATTGCCACCCCTTCTGGGTCTGTCCTGGGGCAGGGGGCATGCCCATGCCTCGGGGGTCTTGGAGGGAGGGCTCTGAGCATGCCCTCAGCTTCGGGGACCCTCCTTTCCACCCCTTCTGGGTCTGTCCTGGGGCAGGGGGCATGCCCATGCCTCGGGGGTCTTGGAGGGAGGGCTCTGAGCAACCCTCAGCTTCGGGGACCCTCCTTTCCACCCCTTCTGGGTCTGTCCTGGGGCAGGGGGCATGCCCATGCCTCGGGGGTCTTGGAGGGAGGGCTCTGAGCATGCCCTCAGCTTCGGGGACCCTCCTTTCCACCCCTTCTGGGTCTGTCCTGGGGCAGGGGGCATGCCCATGTCCCTCGGGTCTTGGAGGCAGGGGGCAAACACCCCCCCAGCTTTGGGGATCCTCGTTTTACCACGGCTGGATCCATCCTGGGACAGGGGGCATGCCCGTGCCGCCAAGCAGGCCATCGGCTTGGGGGATCCTCATTGCCACCCCTTCTGGGTCTGTCCTGGGGCAGGGGGCATGCCCATGCCTCGGGGGTCTTGGAGGGAGGGCTCTGAGCATGCCCTCAGCTTCGGGGACCCTCCTTTCCACCCCTTCTGGGTCTGTCCTGGGGCAGGGGGCATGCCCATGTCCCTCGGGTCTTGGAGGCAGGGGGCAAACACCCCCCCAGCTTTGGGGATCCTCGTTTTACCGCGGCTGGATCCATCCTGGGGCTGGGGCACGCCCGTGCCGCCAAGCAGGCCATCCCTCAGCTTCGGGGACCCTCCTTTCCACCCCTTCTGGGTCTGTCCTGGGGCAGGGGGCATGCCCATGTCCCTCGGGTCTTGGAGGCAGGGGGCAAACACCCCCCCAGCTTTGGGGATCCTCGTCTTACCGCGGCTGGATCCATCCTGGGGCAGGGGGCACGCCCGTGCTGCCAAGCAGGCCATCGGCTTGGGGGATCCTCATTGCCACCCCTTCTGGGTCTGTCCTGGGGCAGGGGGCATGCCCATGCCTCGGGGGTCTTGGAGGGAGGGCTCTGAGCAACCCTCAGCTTCGGGGACCCTCCTTTCCACCCCTTCTGGGTCTGTCCTGGGGCAGGGGGGCATGCCCATGCCTCGGGGGTCTTGGAGGGAGGGCTCTGAGCATGCCCTCAGCTTCGGGGACCCTCCTTTCCACCCCTTCTGGGTCTGTCCTGGGGCAGGGGGCATGCCCATGTCCCTCGGGTCTTGGAGGCAGGGGGCAAACACCCCCCCAGCTTTGGGGATCCTCGTTTTACCACGGCTGGATCCATCCTGGGACAGGGGGCATGCCCGTGCCGCCAAGCAGGCCATCGGCTTGGGGGATCCTCATTGCCACCCCTTCTGGGTCTGTCCTGGGGCAGGGGGCATGCCCATGCCTCGGGGGTCTTGGAGGGAGGGCTCTGAGCATGCCCTCAGCTTCGGGGACCCTCCTTTCCACCCCTTCTGGGTCTGTCCTGGGGCAGGGGGCATGCCCATGTCCCTCGGGTCTTGGAGGCAGGGGGCAAACACCCCCCCAGCTTTGGGGATCCTCGTTTTACCGCGGCTGGATCCATCCTGGGGCTGGGGCACGCCCGTGCCGCCAAGCAGGCCATCGGCTTGGGGGATCCTCATTGCCACCCCTTCTGGGTCTGTCCTGGGGCAGGGGGCATGCCCATGCCTCGGGGGTCTTGGAGGGAGGGCTCTGAGCAACCCTCAGCTTCGGGGACCCTCCTTTCCACCCCTTCTGGGTCTGTCCTGGGGCAGGGGGCATGCCCATGCCTCGGGGGTCTTGGAGGGAGGGCTCTGAGCATGCCCTCAGCTTCGGGGACCCTCCTTTCCACCCCTTCTGGGTCTGTCCTGGGGCAGGGGGCATGCCCATGTCCCTCGGGTCTTGGAGGCAGGGGGCAAACACCCCCCCAGCTTTGGGGATCCTTGTTTTACCGCGGCTGGATCCATCCTGGGACAGGGGGCAGGCCATCGGCTTCGGGGATCCTCGTTGCCACCCCTTCTGGGTCTGTCCTGGGGCAGGGGGCATGCCCATGCCTCGGGGGTCTTGGAGGGAGGGCTCTGAGCAACCCTCAGCTTCGGGGACCCTCCTTTCCACCCCTTCTGGGTCTGTCCTGGGGCAGGGGGCATGCCCATGCCTCGGGGGTCTTGGAGGGAGGGCTCTGAGCATGCCCTCAGCTTCGGGGACCCTCCTTTCCACCCCTTCTGGGTCTGTCCTGGGGCAGGGGGCATGCCCATGTCCCTCGGGTCTTGGAGGCAGGGGGCAAACACCCCCCCAGCTTTGGGGATCCTCGTCTTACCGCGGCTGGATCCATCCTGGGGCAGGGGGCACGCCCGTGCTGCCAAGCAGGCCATCGGCTTGGGGGATCCTCATTGCCACCCCTTCTGGGTCTGTCCTGGGGCAGGGGGCATGCCCATGCCTCGGGGGTCTTGGAGGGAGGGCTCTGAGCAACCCTCAGCTTCGGGGACCCTCCTTTCCACCCCTTCTGGGTCTGTCCTGGGGCAGGGGGCATGCCCATGCCTCGGGGGTCTTGGAGGGAGGGCTCTGAGCATGCCCTCAGCTTCGGGGACCCTCCTTTCCACCCCTTCTGGGTCTGTCCTGGGGCAGGGGGCATGCCCATGTCCCTCGGGTCTTGGAGGCAGGGGGCAAACACCCCCCCAGCTTTGGGGATCCTCGTCTTACCGCGGCTGGATCCATCCTGGGGCAGGGGGCACGCCCGTGCTGCCAAGCAGGCCATCGGCTTGGGGGATCCTCATTGCCACCCCTTCTGGGTCTGTCCTGGGGCAGGGGGCATGCCCATGCCTCGGGGGTCTTGGAGGGAGGGCTCTGAGCAACCCTCAGCTTCGGGGACCCTCCTTTCCACCCCTTCTGGGTCTGTCCTGGGGCAGGGGGCATGCCCATGCCTCGGGGGTCTTGGAGGGAGGGCTCTGAGCATGCCCTCAGCTTCGGGGACCCTCCTTTCCACCCCTTCTGGGTCTGTCCTGGGGCAGGGGGCATGCCCATGTCCCTCGGGTCTTGGAGGCAGGGGGCAAACACCCCCCCAGCTTTGGGGATCCTCGTTTTACCACGGCTGGATCCATCCTGGGACAGGGGGCATGCCCGTGCCGCCAAGCAGGCCATCGGCTTGGGGGATCCTCATTGCCACCCCTTCTGGGTCTGTCCTGGGGCAGGGGGCATGCCCATGCCTCGGGGGTCTTGGAGGGAGGGCTCTGAGCATGCCCTCAGCTTCGGGGACCCTCCTTTCCACCCCTTCTGGGTCTGTCCTGGGGCAGGGGGCATGCCCATGTCCCTCGGGTCTTGGAGGCAGGGGGCAAACACCCCCCCAGCTTTGGGGATCCTCGTTTTACCGCGGCTGGATCCATCCTGGGGCTGGGGCACGCCCGTGCCGCCAAGCAGGCCATCGGCTTGGGGGATCCTCATTGCCACCCCTTCTGGGTCTGTCCTGGGGCAGGGGGCATGCCCATGCCTCGGGGGTCTTGGAGGGAGGGCTCTGAGCAACCCTCAGCTTCGGGGACCCTCCTTTCCACCCCTTCTGGGTCTGTCCTGGGGCAGGGGGCATGCCCATGCCTCGGGGGTCTTGGAGGGAGGGCTCTGAGCATGCCCTCAGCTTCGGGGACCCTCCTTTCCACCCCTTCTGGGTCTGTCCTGGGGCAGGGGGCATGCCCATGTCCCTCGGGTCTTGGAGGCAGGGGGCAAACACCCCCCCAGCTTTGGGGATCCTTGTTTTACCGCGGCTGGATCCATCCTGGGACAGGGGGCATGCCTGTGCCGCCAAGCAGGCCATCGGCTTCGGGGACCCTCCTTTCCACCCCTTCTGGGTCTGTCCTGGGGCAGGGGGCATGCCCATGCCTCGGGGGTCTTGGAGGGAGGGCTCTGAGCATGCCCTCAGCTTCGGGGACCCTCCTTTCCACCCCTTCTGGGTCTGTCCTGGGGCAGGGGGCATGCCCATGTCCCTCGGGTCTTGGAGGCAGGGGGCAAACACCCCCCCAGCTTTGGGGATCCTCGTCTTACCGCGGCTGGATCCATCCTGGGGCAGGGGGCACGCCCGTGCTGCCAAGCAGGCCATCGGCTTGGGGGATCCTCATTGCCACCCCTTCTGGGTCTGTCCTGGGGCAGGGGGCATGCCCATGCCTCGGGGGTCTTGGAGGGAGGGCTCTGAGCAACCCTCAGCTTCGGGGACCCTCCTTTCCACCCCTTCTGGGTCTGTCCTGGGGCAGGGGGCATGCCCATGCCTCGGGGGTCTTGGAGGGAGGGCTCTGAGCATGCCCTCAGCTTCGGGGACCCTCCTTTCCACCCCTTCTGGGTCTGTCCTGGGGCAGGGGGCATGCCCATGTCCCTCGGGTCTTGGAGGCAGGGGGCAAACACCCCCCCAGCTTTGGGGATCCTCGTTTTACCACGGCTGGATCCATCCTGGGACAGGGGGCATGCCCGTGCCGCCAAGCAGGCCATCGGCTTGGGGGATCCTCATTGCCACCCCTTCTGGGTCTGTCCTGGGGCAGGGGGCATGCCCATGCCTCGGGGGTCTTGGAGGGAGGGCTCTGAGCATGCCCTCAGCTTCGGGGACCCTCCTTTCCACCCCTTCTGGGTCTGTCCTGGGGCAGGGGGCATGCCCATGTCCCTCGGGTCTTGGAGGCAGGGGGCAAACACCCCCCCAGCTTTGGGGATCCTCGTTTTACCGCGGCTGGATCCATCCTGGGGCTGGGGCACG
The DNA here is from genome assembly GCF_052110815.1 of Crocodylus siamensis. Taxonomy (NCBI): domain Eukaryota; kingdom Metazoa; phylum Chordata; order Crocodylia; family Crocodylidae; genus Crocodylus; species Crocodylus siamensis. The sequence continues at coordinate 97,359,362 of NC_143400.1, forward strand.
CCCGTGCCGCCAAGCAGGCCATCGGCTTGGGGGATCCTCATTGCCACCCCTTCTGGGTCTGTCCTGGGGCAGGGGGCATGCCCATGCCTCGGGGGTCTTGGAGGGAGGGCTCTGAGCATGCCCTCAGCTTCGGGGACCCTCCTTTCCACCCCTTCTGGGTCTGTCCTGGGGCAGGGGGCATGCCCATGCCTCGGGGGTCTTGGAGGGAGGGCTCTGAGCATGCCCTCAGCTTCGGGGACCCTCCTTTCCACCCCTTCTGGGTCTGTCCTGGGGCAGGGGGCATGCCCATGTCCCTCGGGTCTTGGAGGCAGGGGGCAAACACCCCCCCAGCTTTGGGGATCCTTGTTTTACTGCGGCTGGATCCATCCTGGGGCAGGGGGCATGCCCGTGCCGCCAAGCAGGCCATCGGCTTCGGGGATCCTCGTTGCCACCCCTTTGGGTCTGTCCTGGGGCAGGGGGCATGCCCATGCCTCAGGGGTCTTGGAGGGAGGGCTCTGAGCATGCCCTCAGCTTCGGGGACCCTCCTTTCCACCCCTTCTGGGTCTGTCCTGGGGCAGCGTGCACGCCCGCACCGCTGGATGCTCAGACCAGGGGAGCTCAGGTGGGGCTGAGTGTCCCCCCACCACCATAAGAGACAAGAGCCCCCTGTAACATTTCAAAATCATAACATGGGGGGGGTCTCAGATTTTATTAGGGCCTCATGATGGGCAGCCTAATTTTTTTTGCAGACCCCCCCTCCAGTCATAGTGTAATTTTGAACTCTGATCACAACCATGCCACATGGAAAGCCTTGCTGACACCAAGATGTGTGCAGTAGTTGCTTGCAAAAAAACCCTCAGCTGCACAGGGCCTTGCGTGGGCAGAAGCCCATGAAGATGCAAAACCTGGGCGTACCCACTGGCGCTGGCTGGTTTGCACGTTATCCATGCACACGTGGCATATTGCATGTGGATTTACAAAGGTTTCTGCACCAAAACTTTCAGAGAAGTTCAGGTCACAAGAGACCCTTGTCATCTAAGCCAAGCACCGGCCACTGGTGGCCACCCAGCCATTCCTACCTACCGATTCAGAGCCACCCAGCCATTCCTACCTGGTTGATCCTGCCTGTTTAGAAGGAGACATCCCATCTTGATTTAAAGGTGGTGGATGACAAAGGATCTACCCAGTCCCCAGGGAAGTTGCTCCAGGATTAGTTACTGTCGTGGTTAATAAAGGCCTCTTTATTTCTAGTTGGAATTTGACTGGTTTTAGCTTCCAGCCCTCACGTCGCCTTCCACTTTTGTCTGCTTGATTACATGAAGAGGCCTCATGAAGAGGCTTCTCCGGACAGAGGTGAGGGTCATGGTCTCATTCCTGCCAGGTAGTAGTATTTCTACTACCAACATCTGGGAGATGGATCAGAACATCACTGTCCTAAATGTCCCTGCCCCAAGCTTGCGGGGTCAGCGCAGAAATATAGCTTCCTCTGCATTTTGACTCCACATCCCCTGCTTGTAGGGTAAGGAGTACATTCAGTCTCTCAGCCACATCACCACTGCACTGGGAGCCCATCTTTAGCTACCTCCGCGCCCAAGCCCCTCCCAAAGTCACTGCTTTCGAGGATACAGTCCTGCATTCCCCACCTGCAACCTATGTTCCTTTGTCCTTGGTGCGTAACCTTGCATTTCACTATTAAACTTCATGTTCTGTTGAAGTGACTCTGTTGGCATAGCCCCATTCTTGTCAGTAGGGACCAGCTGACCATTTGGGTGTCGTCTGTTGACTTTATCTGGACTTCTGTTGCATCAAGACATGACAATCTCCCACAGCTTTGCACCACAAACACCCTCACTGACCAAAATCCCCTTTTCAATTCCTTTTTGAAGCCCATTTGCTGGGCCAGTGTTGACTCCATTGTGTCAGGTCTGGGTTCATTTTTGTATAGTACTGACATTTTTAATTAGAAGGTCGGGTGGATTGAGTAAAATGGGTTATGTCAAGACACCTACCTTTATCCACCAAACTGGCCATCTCCACTTTGAACACCTTCAAGACACATTTGGATGCTTATCTTGCTGGGATCCTTTGACCCCAGCTGACTTCCTGCCCCTGGCGCAGGGGGCTGGACTTGATGATCCTCCGGGGTCCCTTCCAGCCCAAATGTCTATGAAATCTATTTAAGCTATTCCATCCTTCAGATTTAAAAATACTTAATTTTAGCAGTGGTTATTTATCTTTGCTAGTTGCTGTGACACTCGCCTACATCCTTTTAATACCTATGCTTAGCTTTGTGATGCTATGACAATGGTACCATGCATGTGCTCAGAAAAATGAGAGCGATAAGTTATGGTGTCATAATATTATTACTTATGTCTAGCAAACATGAACCTCCACTTCCAAAATAAAGGCCCAGTTTAGGAAAGCACCTAAGCACATATTGAAGGCCTGTTAGCTTGAAGTGAAGTATCTGCTTAAGTGGTTTCTGGAGGCCAGGCTTCAATGAACTAATTGCACGTAGGCCTTGCCCCTAAACACCTCATCCGCATGGAGCTCCGTTATTTCAGCGGTGCTCTGTGCAGGGGCCTAACACCGTGGAGGCAGATCCTCGTGGAGCTGAGATAACTCCTACCTCTCTGCGCCCTTTGGCAGCAGCTTGTACGCGTGGCCAGAACAGCGTGTTTACCACCTCTGAGATACAGACATGCTTGCTCGCCTTTTTGCTCATTTGCAAAATTTGGCCATTTACAATGGAATGGCAACTTCCATCTCCAGGCGCACGTTAATGTTCTCTGTTCTGCCTCATTAATAATTCATATTTAATATTCTTCCCCCTGCTTCCCAGTGTGTTTTCAAAGGCGCTGGCATGGCGTGCTAAATATTTTATAGTTGTATGCATCAGCATTTGGGGTTGAACCCCCAAGGGGGATTTACCCAGCTGCCATCTAAGACCCCTCACCCCACACCTGCAAAATATTATGCCTCAAGCACACCCTACTCCTCCCCCCAGACAAGTGTCTTGACCACTGGGCTGTAGAGTCAGGTGCTCCCATAAGCAGAGCATGTGCGCCCAGCTTGGGGTGGTGAATTCATGCACGTGGCTGAGCATTTAAGTGAGGCATCACAATGCTTCACCCAAATCTGCCTTGTGAATCTTGACCTTGGATTTTATTCTTCCTCTTCTTCCTAAGAGGCAAAACTCAGTCCTTTCCCACCCTATCATTGTGCTGAGCACCAGAGGTCCGGAGGTCAGAGCCCAGCATGTGTGCTCAGCATTTACATCCAATGACTCATCTGCTCATTTTGACGTGAGAACTTGCTGCAGAAAGCTAAACACATCTATTAGTCAGTGTAGGACCAGGACCTTGAGAGCCAGGAGAAGGTGATGGGAAATCCCAAACTATTCACAAGAATCCAGAGGCGACAAGAGCAGCGTTACAAAGGTGGCATCTAAAAAACCCCAAAGAGGCGGGGGGGGTTTCTTTAGATGATGCATTTCAATGTCAAGATCACCAGTCTTTTGCCCTTGACATCTTCTAAATGGATAATTCTACTCACTACAAAGCTTCATGAGCAACGGATGTAGCAGCAGTGTCTGGGGTGTAATGTATGCACACCTAGTAGGATCTGGGCACTTTATAAGTATATATTATAAAGATTTTTATCAGTCTTTAATTTATTCATACACATCCAGCCCATTCAGTGCTCTACTTGCTGTGTGGGCTGGGTTGCAGGCAGTCTTCCCTAGTGGGGAAGTGTCACAGGATCAAGGAGATGTCCTGTGACTAGGGGGTTAAGGAGCTGCCAATCACCAGAGGCAGCTCAGCTGCTGGTTGCTCCAGCAACCAGATAGGTCAGGTGACCAGAAGGGGCGGGCTGGGCCTTTATAAACTGCCCAGGCCTGAGCCAGAAAGCAGTTTGCTTCTGGTGGCTGCAGGAGCAGGAGCAGGAGCAGGAGCAGGAGCAGGAGCAGGAGCAGGAGCAGGAGCAGGAGCAGGAGCAGGAGCAGGAGCAGGAGCAGGAGCAGGAGCAGGAGCAGGAGGAGGTCGCGGCCTCACCACGCTGACCAGCTGCGATGATGCCGGGGAGGAGAACACCCTAAAGGGAGGTAGGGGTAGGGTAGCGAGCCCTATTGGGGTTTACTTTGTGAGCGGGGAGGCTCTGAGTTGTTCGTGTTGTAGCCAGGTGGCTCGGGTTTCGGTTGTAGTTACCCCGGAGGACCGGGTGAGGCTGTAGGGGCGCGAGGAGGCCTCGCGGGGGCTCCCCAGCAGCTTGGGGGTTCCCGGTGCCCGGCGGGGCACAGTGCCACAGCGGGCACAGCACAAGGAGTGCCGGAAAGGCGCTCGCCGAGTGGGGGCTGTAGCCCCAGCCGCGAGGGGCGCGGCACAGGCCCCAGAGTGGGGCATGCTCTGATTATTAGGAACCCAGTAACAGGGGGACTAAAAAGGACCCTTGAGGGGTTCCTCAGTATTCCAGGTAAGGCTCCGGCCGCCTGAGCCCAATCCGGTATCCACCAGTATTTGGACGTTAGAGTGACTAGCAAAGGTTTTGGAAGACGGCCCAGGCGGCGTGATAGCCTCGGGGTTTGGAGACTGGCGTCGGGGCGTGGTGAGCCCCAGGGGCGCCGGGGAGTGGACAAACTCGGGGTTGCCGGAGAGGGGCACCAGGGTGGGACGAGCCCAAGGGGTGCCAGCGAGGGCCGGTCGGAGGACCAAGGCAGGATAAACGTCCAGGAACAACTGCGAGGCCTGGGGCGTGCTAAAGGGGAGGTTTGGAGGCACGCATAGCCCTTAAGGCAAGGGGTGCACAGAGGTACCCCATACGGAGTAGGGGCAGGGACATTCACACCGTTCACCAGGGGGATAAAGGCAGCCTCCCATCTATGCCTATTTATCATCAAAGTTGTGGTGGGCGAGAATCCGAGGGTGCCGAGTCCACCTCGCGTGACGGTAGGGGGGTGCTAGGGAGTACACGGCCGCTCCTAGGCCCCACTCCCTCACAGCAAGACACCGGGGCTGGCGGACCCTGAGCACACGGCCGGGGCAGAAACTCGCGTCCAAGTTGCTGAGGTGGAGTCCGAGGCCAAGTCAGGATCCTGGAGTATGGGACCAAGCAATCGAAGCTGAGTGGAGGTCCCAAAAGCCAGTCCAGAGATGGAGCCAAGCAGGGCCTGAAGCAGAAAGCCAGAGCACGAGGTCCGGAGGCACTGGCCATAGCCGAGATTCCTGTGTCCCCATTGTCCCCCAGCCATCCCCCACCCTCCCCAAAACCCACACAGATCACTTTGATTTCCACTCCCAAGCTGCTGACTTGGGGGTATGTGCTGCGGTGGGCATGCTCTGTTGCAGCAGGCAGCCGCACTGCTTGGTTTTATAAGAGCTTATTGTCAGATGACATAAACCCCTATTTTCCCTATTCAGGTCTTCTGGAAGATGTAGAAAGATGATCTAAAAGGATTTTTGCCTTATAAATATGAAGCGTATTATGCCTTGCCTTCTCTGGACTGCTAAATGCCTCCTTGGAGGTACTAGACAGGTGGACCGGGAGTTTTCTCAGCCCCTAATCAAAGGGGAGGGAAACTTGAATTTTTAATTACTGAGTATGGCTTCTGAGTTAAATAGCTGTTGGGAACAGAGAGCTCCAAGAAGTCAATAAAAAAACACAACATTCATTCCTCCGTCTCAGTTAATCACGTTTCCTTTCCTGGGCATCTCTAATGTCATGCTCCTACTCTGGGTTCTTCAGTCAATCACGCGGCATCTCGCAACACCGGACCGACAGCACCTACATTATTTATGTAAAAGACATGTGGCACAAAACTCCCCCCTGCAGAATGCACCCCCCAAAGACCGCCTTTGCGCTGCCAAAGATGAGCACAGCCTGCTCTTTTTCCCGTTCACAGGTCACCTTTCAAACTACTGATCAGAGTAAAATAATGTGATGCTATTCTCTGCTGCTCGAGGCTGAGCATCTTGCATTCGAATATTGTGCTGGAATAGGCTGGGTTTTGATCACATCGCTCCCTTCCTCCTCCAGCCCCTTGTGAAAGTCAGATGTATATCTTACATGGCTTTCCGAGTGAGCAAGAAGCTAAATGCAAAAGGCAGATGCATTCATTAATTGTTGCTCTGTACGGCACAAAAGTGGTCCAAACCAGCCCAAGACGGAGTACTGCGGCATTCCCCCAGATTCAGCAGCGCTCCCGTCCCGCTGGATTACTTCCCAGCCAGTTCTGCGGATGACTTCCCAGGGCTGAGAGGGAAATGGAGCATCTGCCCTGCTGCTTCCCCCATGGCTATGCAAAGCCAGCCCTGCTGGGGAAGCCTCCCCACACCACACACACCCTTGGCTTTTGGGACCGTGTGAGCAAGGCCAGACTGACAGCACTGGACAGGGAGACCTCTTGGCCCACCCAGGAAACAAGGGTCTGGGTGGATCGAGCTTTGCCATGAAGCCTCACTTACATATCCCAAACCCTGAATTTGGTGAGAGATGGGAGACGGGCTTGCCAGCCCTCAGCCACCCTGGTGCCTGCCATGGAGGTGGTATTGTAATGCAAGGCAAATGCAAACTGGACTGAGAGACACCCGCCTCACCCAGCATTTCTTTAGATTGCAGTAGTGTCTAGAGACCTTGAGCTACAAATAGACCCCTACTGTATTACCTGCTGTCCAGATACCCAACATCATAGACATCCTCGAGAAGTAGGGCTGGAAGGGGCCTCCGGAGGCAACAGCTAGTTGAGGCAGGATCAGCCCTGTCCAAGCTACCCCAGACAAATCCATCATCTAACCTCTTAGTAAAACTACCATCACCCCTGATACAACACAAGACCTCACCCTGCCACAGGTACACCAGGTGAGCCAATGTCCTGCTGCTGTAAAAAGTTGTTAATCGACACTCGAGAGATCCCAGGTAAACTGTCCCCAGCCCATACCAATCTGCCCGGGGGGGGGGGGAAATGCCTCCCTGACCCCAAATGTGACATCAGTATGACCCTGAGCAGGGGCAAGACCCTCTAGCCAGGACCCTCCAGCTTTAAATCCCATCAGGAGCGTTGGCACAGCCTGGTCCCCATCCCCAGCCTTGACTGCCAGCAGCACCCAGCGCTTCCGAGGAAGGCTTTTAAGGACACGCATAGTAGAAAAAGGGGGCGGGATTCCCTCCCAGCCCCAAGCAGCAACCAGCAAAGCCCAGAAGCATGGGACATACCTATGGGTACAGAGAAATGACAGTGAGTAAACAAGGAGTGGGGATTTACTGCAAAAAAGATGCGTGGTAGCTGCTTGTGTGCCCACAAGTACCCTGGGGTAAGTGCAACCTGAACTGGGGAACTTAGCCCTGTTTCATTCATCCAGGGCAGCTCTTACATATACTGAGGCAGATGGAGAGTCCCTCCACCCGGCACGTACTCACCTGTTGTTACGTCATTTTAATTTGGCCACTCATTTACCCTAAATGCGTAAATGGGATAGGGCGGAAGGGGAAAGTGAAGCACACAGAGGGGCGCAGCTTGGCCAAGGTCATGCAGCAGGTGGGGCATGCCCATGCACTGGACCATGCTGGCTTCTCCGAGGGTAACCGCTGATGGGCACTGCTCCCTGGGGCGAGGGAAGATGGGGCTCCCTCTGCTCCCGGCTCCCTAGCTCACTGGTGCTGCAACCATGCTGTGCCGCAGAGAAGCCCGCAACTCAAACCCACATGGAAGATGGAGCTGCAGGCAGCAAATCCCCTCCAGCTGAGGCGTGTGTGCTGAAGACACTCAGACATTTTGATACGGCTGGTGGAAGCTGCTGCCCACAGCAAACAGCTCTGGTGCTTTATGCAGCCTCTATATTCCTGCCCATCTGTTAAGCTGGCACCACGTTGGTTCAGTTAGGAATAGAGACACTGGTTTCACTTGGCACAGGTGCCCGTGTCACGGTCCACGTGGTACTCCCGGACGGTTTCTAGATGGACCAAATGTGCTCTGGGGGTAGGGAGCTTACACCTGTTATCATGAGGGTAGGCAGCATGGTCCAGCTGATGGGAGACTGGCCTGGGCATCAGGACCTCAGGGCCTTATTGCAAGTAGCCCTTGGCAATGCTGAAGAGGATCCAGACCGTGACTGACAGAGAAACAGGCTGCGGGCTCAGGGAGCTATCAGGCTACGGAGGTGCAGCTGGCAGGTAGTGGATCATAAAAGTGGGGAATAGATTCAGATCGTGGAAAGCAGGGTGGAATCGGGCACAGGTGCCAACTGGCTTGCTCACTAGCAAAGGGCTAAGGTCCAGGCTAGGGTTAAAGAGTAGAAAAATAATGCAAGTCTGCATGTAGGTGAGCATGAGACAAGCAAAGCTGAGCGTGAGGAAGGGGCCCCTTGGTCATGTAACAGCCACTGGGTCACATTGCTGAGAGCCGGGTGGGACAAGTCCCTGAGCAGGGCGCAGAGGGATGCAAGGTGGCTATCAGGTCCTGTCCATGCCACTAAGTTTTGCCAGCAGAGAAGACCACCCCGTGCTGGCAACAGTCCCTGTCTGGATGGGGTTATGCCACAGCACGCAAGCATCTCGCTGTCTCTCGAGCTGCTGGATCCGTAGCCCAGTGTAACAGCAGAGACTGCAGCCACCTTCAGTCCCACATTTATGGGCAACCCAAGAACGGAGCATGGTCCCGCTACAAAAGTTCACACCTGCTTCCCTGTACCCAGACACTGCCTCCAGGATGGAAACCCACCTCATCCAAGCAGTCATTAGACACAGAGCAGCGCCCGGAGGAGGTGTCTATGAGGAGCCATGGTGCTTGGAAAGGGCCAAAAGCTTCCATCACCTTTGAACAAATGCACATGATCAATGTTATTAAAACCCAGTTGTCCGTCAAGCATCGAGATCAATTTGATAATATTCGTAAAGGGGACGAGTACAACCGGGGAGGTCAGGATTGAACTCGGAGCATAACGAGAGGGGGAAATATGAAGCTTGGCTGACTCTTCAAGGGGGAAATTTTTCAACATGATTGAGGAGGGCTGGCGTGGGACCCACTTGGATTTTGGGCTGGTGCCATTATTAAAGCCTTGGCTGGGATGATGTAGTTGGGGCTGGTCCTGCTTTGGACTAGATGCGACCCCCTGAGGTCCCTTCCAGCCCTCATTTTCTATACAGATCACCTGCGTGCACAAGGGCTTGGGCATGAAATTTAGAAGGGTTTCACCAAGGTACTGAATTCACTGAAGAGTTCACAAGCAAGTCATGAGACTGCATCTTTGGAAAGCCCAATCCCACCCTGAAGCAGAATAAAAGGGGTCCCTTAGCAGGAGGCTTGCCCGAAGGCAGGTGGGCAGTCCACCTTCTGCCTTGCCATTGCTAATGCTTGCTAGACTGGAAAAATAAAAACCAGGAAATGCATTAGGTCATCACTTGGCATTGAATCCAAATCCCATTAAAATCAATGAGAGTTGTTCTATTGACTTTAATGGTAGTTGGATCTCGCCCATAGGGTACAATCCTGCGCGGTTCTGGAGGTCTCCCGTGCAGGGCTGAGCGTTCACAACTACCCAGCCCCTTTCCAAAGGCTCTCAGCTCCTGGAGAGGGGCCCTGAGTATCCTGCAGGATTAGCTCCTGGTTCCCGTGGGAAGCATGGTGCTTTTTGTAGCCGAACAAGGTTTGATAAGGAACTTCACGCTGACTGTTTTGCTGCGATTGCAACGGGCTGTATTTGTTGGGGACAGAACTGAACTCAGAGCATAACGAGAGGGAGGACGTATAAGAAGGACAGAGCTGGGTTGACTCTTTGGAGGTGGTCAAAGTTAGCTCGACCTGGACAAACAGAAGCCAGGGGCTGCTAGACAAGAGAGATGGAAACTGGATATTAGACAGCCTCTTCATCCCTTTTGCTTTGCTTAAAAAAAAATAAGTTGATTCAACTTGCTATGAAAGAGGGCACCACAGGAGGAAGGTCAGCTGGCTGCTGATGCACATCACCTGGGGCAGTAGCAAACCGGCTGCCCCTTCAAAGGTGTACGACAGAGCTCTCTCTCATGAGGGAGACAAAATGGTCTCAAAAGCCTGTCACTGTCTCCTATTCCTCTGCCTCTGCTGTTAGCTCGTCGGTGCCGCAGTCCTGGTCTGCCGTGCCTGCGACATCCTGAGCAGCCGAAGCAAACTGCTCCCACCCCCGGCTGCAGACCTGCCTTCTGCCCTGGCAGAGCCCGTCTAGAGAAGGGAGCTCGCGTGCTGGGAGTGCAGACACGGGGTCTCGCCTGTCAGCCACGAAGAGCATCGCTGAGACGTACTTTCACATACTAGCCCGAGCTATCAGGTGGCACAAGCTATCATAAGCAGTGACTGGGGGATAGGCAGCTGGTCCAAGTGCATCACGTTAGGTCGGTAGTTTGCAGGAGTGGAAACCAAGATCAAAATCGGGTGTCATTCCTAGTCTAGAATAGCCCATGGACAAGGGCATGGGCAGGGCAAGGAAGTGAGCCAGCGGAGGAGGTCCAAGGCTGGACCAAGAGCAAGCAGGAACAGACAGGAAGGTCCACACTAGATGGTCAGTGCATGGAGTCAGGTTTAGGAGGCTCAAGCAAGCCAGAGGCACAGCAAGGTGGTCTACTGCCAGCTCTCTGAGTGCATCTAAGCCAACACAGGCAGGGCCTCTACCCGAGTCAGCCTGGTTGCCCGATTACCTCCCGCCGGGCCCTGGGACTGGATCTGCACCGGCTGGGCCAAACCTCACAGCGAGCTAAAGGTCCTGGCTACTCCGGAGTAGGCTACAGGGAGGGACCTGGTTAATGACCCCCCGTCTGCCCCTCCTTTGCACGGCCCTGCATTTCAACGCTGCGCCTTCATGCAGCCAAGCTCACACATGGAGCACACCGACCCTTGTGTGTTACGGGGGCAATGGGGCTGTCCTGCTCCCCAGCAATAGGGCTGGGGGCAGAATCCAGACCTCCGAGCATGAACCGCTCTGCCCCTTGAGTTTTGCCCTCTGTGCAGGGATGGCGAACTTCCCCTGCGTCGCATCAGACCCAGGTTGACCTGAACGCTGCTGGGCTCCTGTTCCATTGAGGGGAGACCCTGAAAAGAGGCTGCAGAGGAGAAATAAAAAGCCACTGAAGTAAGAGTGGGATGTGGAACAAAAAACTAGGAGGGCGAAGGGGCCAGAAGAACTAGGAAAGAGACTATATGGCTGTTTGGAGGGAAGACATAGGGGCCAGCCAATGTTTGGTGGAATTGCCTAACCCTAACCCTAACCCTGCTCCGTAGCAGCCATTTCCCTTCAATGCAAGGAACATTTGATCTTGGCTATGTGAAGTGCGGATCCCGTGACCGTAAGCACAAGGAAAGTTGCCCTGAAGTCAGTGGGACCCAGGTTAGCTTCACAGGCCCAGCTCAACACACCAGGGCCAGGCCTTTCTCTACCCCGGAGGTGCCGAGCGGATGTGGGTGCTCGGCGCAGACTCGTTCTGCCCTAATGCAGCGAGCACAAAAGGCAGGCGGGCTCGTGGCCAGCCGGCTGCTGTTCGCAAGAGCCTAAAGGCTAAGCTGAGGCTGCGTGAAAAGAGCAGGACCATTAACCCTTTCTCTGCGACTCAAGCAAGGCAGAATCAGATCACCCTCTAGCACCTGACGGGGGAGCAGGATCCGGCCCGACGTGCATAGCACAACTCAGCACAGGGGCCTGCAGTCCTAGGCTGGCTGTTGGCCAGGCCACCTCACAGCACTCCTTACAGCAGTTTAAATGCCTCCCAGGAGCCTCCTCAGCAAGGACGGGGCGATACGGCGGACGGGGATCTGCGCCGGGTAGGGAAAGCTTGACCAGCCAAGCGGAGGGAGGGCACAGAAGCACCAGCGTGGACCCTGGGGGGCACCGTGCTGATGTCAGGGCCATTTGGTGCTGCTCCTGCAATTCGGTCGGGGACAGAAACCCCGATGCAACTCAGCAGGATTGAGGAAGCCGAGATCCTTGGACCCGACTACCCATGACACAAGCCGGGCTTTCCAAGGACCAGCGTTTTGGTGCTCGATATTCGGACGCAGAGAGACGCCCTCTGCATCGATTCACAAGAGGCGCTCGCAAAGACCTGCAAGCGGATTATGCTCGGGCTCCAGGGACAAGATTAATGGGCCGGGAGCAAGTCGAGTTAATTTTTGGATCAGGACCAGGAGTGCTCTGAGCTTTGGGGCTCTTGCTCTGAACCTTCTAGACAGGGCAGGACACACATCTAATAAATACATTAAGAAATAGGTAAGTATTTGCTGGAAGCTGGTCTAGGATCTGCCCAGAGCAGCCAGACGTCCCCACTGGACCTCAGCGCGGCACTCTCAGGCCCCGTTATCCGGGAAGGCGAGAGCCATCGCTTCGTGCTCTTCTACGGCGCTTCCTGCCTGCTGCATTCCTAGAAAGCCGCCCTTCGTCCTTGCAGTCCCCTGGCTTCGGCCAAAAACAGAAGAGGACTGCTCCACAACATCCTTCCAGCCTCCGCACGACAGCCGCTGTACGCCTGGGTGCATTTGTTTCTGCATCCAACATTCGTTTCCCGTAGCGCTTCCAGTGCGCCCGGTGAGGTGTAAACAAAGCGGCCTGGTCCCTGAGGACAAACGCCACGGGAAGATGAAAAGGAGCAGCATGCAAAGTGCTCCAGGTGGTGACCAGACACAGCAATGTCATGCAGAGACCGGTTGCACGGTGGCTCTTCCCGCTTGCCTGGGTTGAGGCCCGCCTGGGGGAAGGAGGCGCCACGAGCAGGGCCGAGGAACGGGAGGGAGAGGGCTGCCGAGCGTTTGGAGAGGCAGCGGGAGCTCGGTTTCATTCCGGGCCGGCTTCGAGTCAGCGTGAAAACCGGCCAGGGAGGGAGATTAGCCTGAGACGAGTCACAGCTGGGGTGGGGGGAGTTGCAGTTGCACCCCTGGGATTCCTGCTCCACCCAAACTTGAAAACCAGCTGCCTGGGGGGGACAGCGGCACTTGTAGTCAGGCAGTGCTGAGAAAGTCGTTATCATCTCCCTGATTCCTGCTAATCCCTCTCCACTCCACACGTGTTAGCGACCCTCTCTTCTTTCTAATGCTCTTGATGCTCCCCTATTCAAACTATCCCAACTATCCCAGTTGGGATCCTCTCCTGGTAATGCCTCTCTTCTGTTTCACAGCGCTGCAGACTGATTTGAGCTCTAGATAAAGACCTTAGCTCAGGTATAGGAACGACTGATAGTAGAGTATTGGAGACAATGTCAAGATGCTTGAGAAAGCTACATTTTTGTCTTGTGAATCTCAATAACAGGCGTACATTTAACAACAATGACTACAAGACTAACGATGCAATACCTTTTGACTGTTTTGGCCTAGTTTTTTAAACGCAGGGAATTAGTGCATGTTCCAATAGTCATACTTCATTTTGCTTTCATCTTAAACTGAATGATATAGCACTAGCCCCCTGGCATATTAGTGAAGCTTCTAGTTTTTCTTCAACTGGAGAAAAATGTGTGTTGTGTTATGTGTAACAATGTGCCACCCCACCCCACCCCTGGTCAAGTCCTAGATGGCAGGGGCAATCGGGTGTGAATTTGATGCCTGTTGTTCTGGAGCTGTCCTGAGCCAACGAGCCCCGGGGCAATCGAGGAACACTGTCCCGGCACCTCTTGCAGTGCTTGCTTGTTGTCCTCCGTGTTCCCACTACAGCCCACGGCCAGCTCATCCACGCAGGCGGCCTTTTAGGTACAAAGGTACCGAGCAACCGCGCAGCTGAGCAGTCATCATTCACTGTCCTGGTCAGAGCCGGGCGAAGCTCTTCTGGAAGCAATGGGCACTTTGCAACAGCCACTCCCCTCACACCTGCCTGCTGCTGACCTCCAAGTACTTTGCACACATTCATCCTCTCAAGCCTTTGATGGAGGGAGATGAGCACTGTGTCTGCACTTCTCAAAGGAGGCTCAAAAGCACAGAGGCGAAGGGGCTTTCCTAAGGTTCAGAGGCCAGGCCGGGGTTTGGACCCCCACCCCCTCTCCCCTAGACCACTCACCAGGTACCTCCTCCTCTCCTACAAGCCTGGGCCTTGCAAAGCAAACCGTTAGTCATCTTCACTGTGGGGCTCCCCAGTAAACTTTGCACCAGCCCTTGGCTTTATGCCCCCATGCCTGAAATTTGGGCAGGTAGATAACCTGCTGGAGGCCACATTTCGGTGCCTGTCTGGGAGAGCACCATGCCTCACCACCGGTGAACCGTGCCTTCACTGTCCGGTGTGCAGTCCTCCCTCCCTGTGCCCACTCCAAGGGTCTTACAGGTAGACGAAAATATTTTCTAAAACAGAAGTCTGTTTAAGACAAGGCGAGCATCGGCACCCCTCCATGTTGCTGCCATAGATCCATACCGCCTGTCTAGCAAGCCGCGTATTGCAAACATTTCTGGGGCCCCTGTTCCATGCCAGCTAAATATAAATGCAGGAACAAACAGACTTGCTGTGGGGACTCCAGGAAGAAATATTTGTTCGGCCTGGGATTAGATGGGAACAAGTGGTAATGTCAGCTGCAAGTTATTTAAATCCTGCGTGCTCTGCAGCAGTCCTCTCCCTGCACTCTCTTCACAGTCCCGTTCACAAAGGGAGGGCAAGGCAGTGTCGAGAACCCACCTGGTGACTGTCAGCAGGTCCATTGCCTTCACTTCTCTCACTGGCATGCAACAGGGGCCACAGAAAGGTTTGCCACCCGCGGTTTGCTAGAATACGAAGTACCGACCAAGAGCAGCAATGGGGAAGGGGTGCCGATGCTCAGCGAAGTCAATGCTAATCAGGTGCAACTGCACCCACTCCTCTTCCAAACACTGCTTATCTTGTTTTCTGCCATGACCACCAAGACACAAGCCAGTGGCAAAGGTTGCTTCAGCATGTGGACATCCACTCACATATAGCCTCATAGATTCACAGAGAACGAGGGCTGGACAGGACCTCAGGGGGTCACATCTAGTCCAACCCCCTGCTTCAAGTAGGACCAGCCCCAACCGCATCATCCCAGCCAAGGTCTTAAACACCTCCAAGGATTGAGACTCCACCACCCCTCTGGGGAGCCTGGTCCAGTGCTTCACCACCCTCCTAGAAAGAGAGTTTTTCCTAATATCCAACCTCCACTTCCCTTGCTGCAGCTTGAGCCCATTGCTCCTTCTGCCATCTGCCCCCACTGAGACCAGACCAGCTCCATCCTCTTTGCAGCCCCCCTGCAGGGAGGTGACAGCTGCTTTTCAACCCACTCGGTCTTCTCTTCTGCAGACGAAATCAGCCTATTTCCCTCAGCCTCCCCTCACCAGGCCTGTCCTCCAGCCCACAACCATTTCCCTTGCCCTCCGCTGGACTCTCTCCAACGTGTCCACATCCTTTCTGCAGTGGGGGGCCCACAGCTGGACACGGGACTCCAGATGTGGCCTCCCCAGTGCTGAACAGAGAGGAGGAATCACTGCCCTCGATCTGCCGGGAGTAACAAATACTTCCATGGAGTTTCCCGTGACGTCCACAAAGCCTGACCCGCTCCCAGCACCAGCAGTGCGGTCGGCCCACGTGCTGTCATTTCTCCGCTCCCACACAATTCCTCCGCTTCTGCTGTGCCTGGACTTTGCCCTGCCCCTTTATTGCCAGGGCCCATCTCCCCTCCCGCAAGAAAGCAGGAAGGCCTCTGACTCACAGGCTTCAGAAGCCGTGCAACGCCTGCAGGACATGCTATTTGCAAAGGAGTCTGGTCCCTCTAACTCCACGTCCAGTTTCTTTCAACCACCTAGAAATGCTCTGCCTCGGCTTTCAGGCAGGCGGTTAGCAATTGCAAACAGCTTCTTAATGCAACAGGGTGCTCAGAGGGCCTAATCTTCTCCGCCTGCTGCAGAAGCACATACAACAGAGGAAGAAATTGGAGGCTCTCTCCCTTTATCTCTCTCTCAGACAGTTCTTTGGGTAAATCTGATATCTTTTACTAGACCAGCTTAAATAGTCAGAAAACAATTCTTTGTAAGCTTTCAAGCACAAACCCCCTTCGCCAGGCTGAGGAAGCATCTGCAATTAGTCTGTGCTCTTCCTGGATGGACTGAATAGTGAAGAGGCTTCTGCAGACGCTTCCTTAGGCTGATGAAGGGTGTTTGTGCCTGAAGGCTTGCAAAGAAGATTTTTTTCTGACTATGTGAGTTGGTCTAATAAAAGAATCAGATTTACCCAGTGAACCTTGTCTGCCCATGTCCTTGGACCAGCATGGCTACAGCCAATACCTCTTTCACACACACACACACACACACACACACACACACACACACACACACACACACACACACACACACACACACACACACACACACTAGCCCTGTCTGCTGCAATAGGCTTCATTCAAGACCAACACCAGAAGGCAACTCTTCCTTTGGAGAAAAGGACCCCACGATGCGTCTCTGCTCTTAAACCGGAGAGGCTGTGAGGAATTGCAGATGGGCTGAATCACGAACGGGATCTGGCAGGAGCTGCAGTTGCAGAGCGACCGAGTTATTTCCCTTCCCTGACTCGGTTTCTTCTTGCAGCAGCATCGCAAACACCAAAGCCAGCACCAGCTGGGCCTGACACTGCGTCCAAAATGCTCCAGGCAGCGTTTTCAATCCTGCTTGGGCAATGATATCGTCTCGTCCTTTGATCAGGACTGACTTAATGTGGGAGGAAGGGTGCAGGGATGTGGTGAGAGCTGGCGGGTATGTCTGTCTCAGACGGCGTTGGGACCACAGCCTGCCATAGACCCCGTACTGCGAAATGCTAATGGCGACTCTCCTTTAGTTCAGAGGGTTGGGAGCTCGTCCTTTCAGACCTGGACTTGAGCCTTGCCACCAAGCAGTTACTGCAAGCAGCACAGCAATAAGCGGGAAGCCCCCAGACGGGCCCGATTTGTTACCATATTCCATACATGAATAAACCCTTTTAGTGCTATTGATTTTATTGTCAACAGGCATAAATTATCTGGCAAGCTCCACGCGAACAAAATGCATCAGGACATCACAGAGCCGAGAGGCCCTGCAAGATGTCTACCAGCCCCGGGCAGCTTCACGGGGGTCGCTCCAGCCCCTCTGCTGGGCTCCGGACAGCCCCCAGCACCCCACCGCTCCCCAAAGCCCTGCGGTGGGGCACCGAGGCCTTAGCACTGCCTTGCACGCGTGCTCTGGACGTGCCTAAGACAGGCAGCGCCGGGCCTGTGCTCTGGGCCCAGCGAAGGCACCTGCATGCCCAGGAGCTGGCTTGCACAGAGTAGCAGCGAGCGGGGAGGCTCGCTTCACAGCGACCACCCGAGGGGGCGTCCGCGTCTCCCACACTTACCACTGGCTTAGCTCGGGTTTCCTGTCCCCCCCCGCCCCCCCGCAAGGTGCTTTGGCCACCCCGCTCTCCTGGCCACGTGAGATGCAAAGGAGGGGAAGACGCAGGCACAGTCTCACCTGGGGAAAACACCCTTGTTCTTCCTGAAGGGCCAGGGCGGTGCCAAGAGCTTCTGATTGTGCTCCTGGGTGCAAAGGACTGGCACGGCATTACAAAGCAGCAACAGCTATACACTGTCAGAGGATGGTTTCAGGTTGGATGCAAGGAACAACTTCTTTACGGGAAGGGTGACCACAACAGGGGACAGACAGCGCAGTCCCCAACCTTGGAAGTCTTCAAGAGGAGACTGGACAGACGCCTCGCTGGGGTCCATATTCCTGCCCCTGGCAGGAGGGTAGGACTCAATCGTTCGAGGTCCCTTCCAGCCCTTCATTTCTCTGATAAAAGCAGAGAAGAGCATCTTTGCAGCACTTACCGAGGCACAGCCTGCCAAAGCCTGGGGCCTGCTTCCTTTCCAAACAATAAGACAGGTTCCCCTGAACCGTGGCTCGTGCAGCCCCTGGATGATTTAAATGCAGCCCCTGGAAGAGATAAAAAGTCATTAAAGAGAGTGGCAATCAGGACTCGTAGTAGAGATGATATCTTTTATTAAACCAACAAGATTCTTGCAAAAAAAAAAAAAAAGTTGTTAAAGAGAGTGAGCACACTTTGTCTCTGCTGGGTGATTTTCTGGTTTCTTCAATTCTTACTGATGATTTAGCCCAAGAAGGCATTAAAAACAGCAAGTGACTGTTGGAGCGGCGCCTCTGGGCCCAGGTCACTGCCCTGGGGAACACGCATGTCTTGCAAACTGTGCGTCCCATGGCTCTCGGCTGCATTAGGGTGCATCTCCCTTGCACTGGGAAGGGCTCACAAGTTTGGCAGGCTCAGAGCTCGGAAAGGGTTGTATTGCCAGTGAACTGAAAAGCAAATGAGTTCATCCTGCTGTGGACTGCAGTGACAAAACACCAGCGTGACAAAGGACCTCAGGAAAGCCCGTCTGAGCCTCAGGGCTGATTGGGCTGGTGGGGTTCAGCTATCCTGGGCTCTGCGCTGGATACGGTACGGTACCACGTTCAGGTGCCTTCGACGCTGCACCCTCAGCGACGTATTTACAGCTGGGGCAACTGGCTTGAGCCGACTCACGCGCCCGGGGCGAGATGCTTTCTCTGCGCTTGCAAAAACAAGCCCCGGTCTTTTGACCAGCCCTCAAAGGCCAGGTTTTCCAAACCTCTGCTCATTATTGTTCCTCTTCTCTAGACTCTCCCCAGTGTGGCTACATCTTCCTTACAAACTGGGCACAGCATTGCATTGAGGCCTCAGCTGTGCTAAGCAAAATGAAATCGCGACCTGCTGCCTCTTGCACGTGACCCTCCTGCAATACCCCCCGGACGAGACAGGCGTTTTGGGGGAACAGCATCATATCACTGGCTCGCGTTTAATTTACAATTCCTTGCAACGCCCAGATCCTTTTGCGCTGTATCGTTGCCTTCCCCGGTGTCCTGCAGCACTGTATGTTTGCATTTGATTTCTCTCTCCTCCCTAAAATGTAGCACTCAGGCCTTGCTTTGCTTTATTAAAATCTCCTCCCGTGTGTTTCAGACCCTCTCTGCCATTTGTCAGCATCATTTGAATGCCAAGCCTGTTGTCCAAAACGCTGGCAACCACTCAGCTTGGTGCCCTCCATAAACATCATAAGCGTACTCTGATTCAGAGTCATCAATGAAAATATTGACTAGGACAGAGCTTAATGGACAAATAAAGCTTGTTATCAGACAAGATGCAGTCCTTTGGTCCTCAGCAGTGCCCTGGCACTGTCTCAAAGGGGCTGTCCAGAAAGTCTCCAACGAGGCAGGCAGGGTGGCGGCATTGTCCACCACAATCAAACAGAAGCGGTGGCAAGGTGGTGAGGACAGAGGATTAAATGCTGCTGGAGCTGTATGGCGATTAAGTCTATGGCTGGACTTTAGCAATGAGACAGCAGGCTAAGGTTTTACCTTGGACAGGAGCCTGGGCTGGACTGGAGAGAGAGCAGTCACCTTGACGGGTAGGTACTGAAAGGGTGTTTGCAGATGGAGAACAGAGACGAGCTGTAGATGGGACCAAAGCACACGTGAACCCTGGAGGAGCCTGCTCCAAACAGAGGCCTGGCCGCGGCAGCAGCATTTCTATTCCGGCAGCGCCAAGGGAGTTACCCAGCTTCCTGGCACTTTGTCATCTACCCGATTCCTGCTAAACTCTTCTTTCCATAGGTGCTAGCAACCCGCTCTCCTTTTTTAATGGTCCTTGTTCTGCCGTCTGTTGGCTGCTCCCGGTCACGAGGCTCCTCTTTTGCAGCCCTGCAGGTTGTTTTCAACTCATGCCAACGATGCTCTATGTGTTTTTGCTTCAATCTGAGACTGAAGCCTGCAGCCCTATGCCTCCCCACTATTAGCAACGTTTCTAGTTTCTTCTTATTTGGAGAAAAAAAATGTGTCATGTCATATGTAATGATGGATCTCACCAGGTGCACACCCCTTTTCATAATCCTAGATCTGCCCGTGGATGTTCGGGGGCAGGGGGGACACCCCTGGGTGAAAGGCAGGGAGGGAGGAATGAGGGACTTCCATTTCTTTCTCCTACTTGGTTTTCCAGTTATCTTCTTTCTTTCTTATCATAAGCTGCCCCGAGCCTTTGCTAGGAAGGGTGGCACAGAAAAGGAATGGACACACTAAAACGCTTTTCTCCTGGAGAAAGGAGCAGGACCCCGTGCACGGAGAGGGAAGCAGGAGGATGTGGAAGGCAAGCGGCGGCTGGGGTGGTGGCTATGGTGCTCCATGAAGTTGGAGAAGTAGAGCGACTTGGAAAAAAGCCTCTGCTCATCTGCTCTCCCCACACAAGTGAAACTGCTCCGGGCCTTGCCAGCACGCGCGAGGAGGCAGCTCCGCTTGGCAGACAGCACTGCAATAAGAGCATTTGCTGGAAACATTTCTCGCTTGTTCCTGAAAACTCTGCTGAGCAGTCAGAAAGCACCGAGCCCGGGAGCAAGACAAAACAGGCCGTTTGTGCGACAGGCCAGGGCTGGGGGATGCAGGGGAGCTACGAAAAGCCAGGACTTGACATTCATCCTCTGAAAGCAGTCGCACCTGTGGCAGAGGTTATTACTGCCTTGGAAAAGCCAAAGGTGCTCCTAGGCATCCTCCTGAAGCAGCGCAGGTGAGCCCAGTTACCAGCCCGCGGTCAGTCTGAACAGGATTAAATCCAACGCAAACTGAGGTGGAAATGCTAGGGCAGGAGACAGCCAATGGCAGTGGAAAGGCCACAATTATGAATCACGTTTTTTCCTAGAGTTTAAACGGCAAAAAAAGTGTTCTCCCCCTGATCGATAACACAGCGGCACAGACCCTCCGCGACGAGGATTTGTGGGAAGCTTTTAGCAGGGGCCCGTGCGAGCGGCGGTGATGCATGCCCAGCACGCCTCCAGAACGGCCCCGCTCCGAAAAATGCTCTGCTCTGTCCCGGGAGAGCGCTCTTCACAGAGCAGCCCCTCCATCGCTGACCTCCCGGCCGTGTCCACGAAGGAAACCCGCACAATGCCTCCAGCTGGCAGGCTGAGGAAGGGAAATGCTTAGCCCTCCTGGACAGCAGACACCGGGGACCTGACCCAGGCCACAGTTTTATTGCTCGTTATAATCTTACCGGCTCCATCTGCTAACCCCTCTGTATGCTGCAGGTAATACTGGCCCTCGCCTCTTTGGATTCCTCATTTTCTTTCACGTAATTGGTTTTTACCTAAAGCAACCGTCCTTTTCTTGGTCTGTCACTACTTCTGATAGCGTCTTTGTTCTCCGGGCATGCTGCCTGCGTCCCCTCTTAATGAGGTTCAACAAAAGTAGCAGCTCTACCTGGCACGCCACTTAATCTTGGGCTGGCTCTGCTTCTTTCCAAGACGGGAGGAAGGGCAGTTTACACCGCACCCCTGGTCTAATCTCTCTCCCAATTGCTGACTGGATCCGTTATATAAGAGTATCAAATAAACCTTGCTTCTCTATACCCCGCAACATCACCCTGGCTACAACGCTGCAGTGATAGACCGATTGGAAATGGGATCGGAGAAGGAAGGTCCAGATAAAGGTCCAAGGGCCGTGGGAGATGGGGAGAGTCGTTCAAACCAAGCGTCAAACGAAGAGGAAACCTGAGGCCTGTAACTGAGGATACGGTCTATAAAGTTCAGTAAAACACGGGTCTCATTAGAGTTTGCAAAAACAATCACAAAGCGCTTGGCAGATACGCATCGATTCTCACGGGCCCTCGGGAGACAGACGTCTCGCTGGTCCCCGTCGTCCAGAGACAAGCGGGAAGCAGACAGAGAGAGCAACCCCAGGCAGCACGTTCAGAGGAGCCGAGGCTGTGGGGCGCCGTGTTTTGCACGCCTGGGGTCCGACTCCCAGGGCAGCGAGCGCTCACCGACCCACCCGCGGGCAGCAGCCTGTTTCACCGCGGAAAACCAGGGATGTGTGGCCCCGTGGCAGCAGCCACTTTGGAAAACTCAAGTCTATGGGCATCTATATACGTGCTCCTGGGTGGATGGGGGCTTTAATTAAAGCACCTGCGTATCCAGCATCTCGTGCTTCAAACCGACAGCAGCGGTGCTTAAACTAACACGTGTTCAATTAGCTTTAGTTCAAGCACCCCCACCACCATTTTGAAGCACAGAGACGCTGAATGGACGTGACGCAGAGGCTGTTTGGAGCATGCTAATTAACACACCACAGCGGACTCGATTAATTGAGCCTGCTCTGAAGCGTGCTAAGCGGTGTATAGGTGCCCTAAGTGCCTGGGGCCCGGATCACACGGTGAACAAGTGCCAGAAACGAGGCTGGACCGTGGATCGTTCGCTTAATCATAAATTCACAGAGAAGAGGGGCTGGAAGAGACCTCCAGAGCTCACATCCAGTCCATCCGCTGCCTGAGGCAGGATCGGCCCCCTCCAAACCATCCTATAGGTCTAACCTCTTAGCAAAACTACCACCAACTGCGATCATTTATTCAGCTGTTTGAATACGCCCTTTGGTCGATGGGCAGCCCGTGGGCCTCCCTTCACACGCATGGCCTCGCAACGAAAGCAGCCCCCTCCGCTCCCCTTCATTCAGCGCACCCCAGACCGGAGATTTCCTTTAGAAAACGATGCCAGGATATTGCACCCGTGGTCCTTGTGGCAACGGCAGTGCCGTGACGTGGCCCCAGGGCATTGCCAGCATTGTACAGATGCTCTTGGGAGCAGGTCTCCGCTGTTTCTGTCTGCCCCCCGCCTTGCAATCGCCATCCGGATTAAATTAGCACGTGGGGATTATCAGCGAGATAATCAGTGGCAGCATTTAATCTGGATCAAGCGGCATTACCGGGCCTGGTGACATTGGCCACGATGTGAGGAACAAGCCGGTGGGCTCTGGAGCCTTCCCTCTGGCTCTCCCACACGTCAGAGATTTGGACCTCAAGACATTCAGGTAGATGAAGGGACACAAAATGCGGTGCCCCCGGCACGCGCCGGCACCAGCTTCCCGGTGGCAACCGGCGCCTCGACGAACAACCCGCTCGTCCGGGGGATCCGGGTGCTCCGCTCCAGGCGGTCTTGGCCTAGAAAGGACGATGACCTTGGTGCTTGAGCTGGGGCGCAAGGCAATGCGAGCCAAAGACCCAGGGCCTGGATCCCAGGACCCCCTCCCCTCCGTGCCACCATTCACGAGCTCTGCAACGGCACAGCCTCCTCGCTCCTGGAGACGGGCGTCAAACATTTCCCTCGGTGAGTTCCCATCTGATGGAAAACTCGCGAGTGTCCCAAGCCTGGAGGTGTCCGTGGGGCCTGGCACTAGACTCGAGGGGGCTCAGGCCCATGTTGGATGACACCCACAAGCTCAGCCGCCCGGGACCTTGGGCTGCTGTTCAGGTTGGTTGCTCAGGGATGTTTTTTGCGATTCTTTTTGCCAGGGAAAGACACAGAGGCTAAAACCTCTGCTCGATGCTGTGAAGGGGGAAAAAGCATCCTGGGGAGTGTGAAAGCTGGCTAAGGCCTGGTGGTGCACGTGGAGAGGATAGGCCAGCCTGGGTGGGAAATAAAAGCGGAGCACTCGCCTGATCCTTTGCTGAAGCCCCCTTCATTCACAGGCAGCCTGAGAGCTGCACAAGGTCTGTGCTGGAGCCCAACACAGCACCCCAGCCCACCATTTAAAAGGGTTTTGTGCCCTTTGGGAAGAGAAGGAAGACCTCCTGGAGAGAGCAAAGCAGAGCGCTATCTTTGCCAGGACGTGCAATACTCTCAGGTGTCCTGCAAATGCACGGCTGTCGATAGCTGCAGCTCAGATCTTGCTGAGCCATGAGCCGAGAAAGGGCTGCAGGAGCTTGACCTCTGGGAATCGGGTTTCTAAAAGTGCCTTTCAAAGAGGAGAGATGCCTCAATGAGGTTTTTGATCTTGCAACTCTTTGATCTCACCCTCAAGGGGAAGCGGGGAAAGGAGGAAGCCTTGAGCTCAGAGCGGACGCAGAGACGTCACTCTGCCTATCAGTTATCACCCGGTGCCTGCAGCACGGTAACGCGAGTCCACTTAGCGCATAGAAATAGAAGCACAGAAGTAGAAAAGTGGGACCTTCAGAGGTCACATCTGATTCAACTCCCTGCCCAGGACAGATCCATCCTACACAAATCCATCATTTAACTTCTTCGCAAAACTACTGCCAACCCCTGACACAACACAAGACCTCACACCTGAACCTGCCACAAGCAAAGTGGGGGAACAACAGCAGCCAACGTCCAAGTTGTTAATATGTGCTCAAGAGACCCCTGGTAGAGGCCGCCCCCCACCCCGTCCATCCCAATCAGACCAGTGGCTGTGCAACCTCTTCTTGAACCTCTCCAGTGATGGAGAGTCCATCCCCGCCCTGACGTCTATCCCACCACCTCCCTGCTCCAACCATGGAGAAGTTGTTTCTGATATCCAACCTAAACCTACTTTACTGAAACTTCAAGCCATCGAATAGTAGCTCAATGGGGAAAAAGAGCTAGGCTTTGAAATGTAACACGTGCCTCACTTGTTCAGACTATCTCCCACCAAGTAACCAAGACTGGATGCTTCACTAAGCAAATGCCACATTCCCCGTCCCTTCATGCACAGTTCAGCAGCATTTAGGATAGCGAATCCAGAAGACGAGAGGCACCCCGGGGTTATACTGTGGGACAACAACTGCCTCCACCCAGCGAATGTCAGCACCAGTCAGGAGGGCGCAAAGGGCAATTCCACGCTGCTTCAGAGCCCAACTGGACCGGCACTTTTTGCAACCGACTCTCAAAAGAAACTGCTCGTGACCAGCCCCCGGGCAGACAGGGATCTGTAGGCGCCGCACAGCAAGTGCAAGGAAAACCGGAGCAGCTCGCGGACACCTTGCCAACCGCAACAGCTGCTGCAGGTGCGATTCCCGATGAAGGGCTGAGCCGGCGTCTTTGGGAGCTTAGGCTGATCCGAGGCGGTGCACGCCGCAGAGGAGGCATCTCCACCCTCCCACCCGACAACAGGAAGCTGGTAAATGGGCTCCTGATGGTTACCTGGGAAGGAGACTGCTGAAGTGATGCTTCCCAAGGGAGAATAACCAGAGGGCTTTTCTATTCACGTGCAAGCTTTAAGTAGGGAACCCTGAGTTCTGCACCGTGGTTTGTGGCCCCTTCCACTGAAGTGCTCTGTGGTCTGCATGGAAAGCGGTGAGAAATGCACTCACTGCCATCATTTGTAGGCTGGCTGCTATGCTCTTCTTCTGTTTTTCTGTGAATAACCAAAGTTGAGCTCAGTAGGCCGGGCTGTGAGGGCTCGGGCTAGCACCTGCAAGGAAACACACCTCCATGGAGAAGTGACTTCTTGGTGGATCATCTTCAAAGCAACTTCCATGCAGGCTCTGCTTAAAAGACATCAGCGAGCAAGCAGTTGCTAGAGGCAATGTCTGGAGAAGAGCATAACAGAAAGAAGTTGAGACCGTGTCCGCTAGCTGCGTGCTCAGGAGGGGAGTGCCAGAACAACACCGTGCCAGGCTGGACTGCAGTATTCCTCTTCGAGACAGGAATTCTGCAGGGATAGTGTCAAGTGGGTTAAAACGGATGGTAAGTTACGGAGAAAAAGTTTTACTGAATCTTTTCCAGAAAAGGGAGAAAGAAATGCAAAACTTTCAATAAGCATCAAACTTCACACCACCATGAATTAGTAATGGCCCACCCCACCCAGCAGATATCTACGTGCTGTGCTTGGGTTCCTAATATGATGGACAACAAACCTCTCTGCTCCTGTGTCTGGAAGGCATGCAGGTAGCAAACCTCCAGAGCCCAAAAACTTTTCCAGTTGTAATAATGGGAATCATAGACCTGCATTTCCATCATACACATGTACTGTGTTGCAACGCCAACTGCAAGAGAAAGGACGGAGCTGATTAGGCACCGGGGACAGGGGGAATAATCTGTGCTCCGGCACCACCGCACTACCCATTACAAGTGACAAGGCACCTCTCGGTGCCTCCCTGTCTACAGCATATGGAGGGCACAGGACACAGGAGGATCCAAGTTACTCACAAAATTCATCGGATCGCTGCATGGGGAAAGGTGAGCCGATGCTGGACTCTTGAGTAGCTGCGTGTAGGGGGTTGGCTCAGCCCATCAGGGAGGGAAATCCCACATCCCATCTCTGTACACAGCTGCCTCTGGTGTGCAGTGGGAGGAAGGAAAAACAGGGGTCATTCCCCAGTCGTTCCCAGCTCCACAATGGACAATACGGTTTGTGGGCACCCAAAAGAGCACAGTTGCAAGCACGCTCCCAATCTGGAAATCATAGTAGGGTCAGAAGGGACCTGAGCAGATCATCAAATCGAGGAAGAGCCAGGAGGAGACGGCCAAGAAAAGCGAGCATAAGGACCCACAGCGCATTTCACAGGCTCCCTGAACCTTTGCATTGCAGCATCCTCCCATCCCAGAGACAGCTGCCTTTGAGCAAGAGAGGAGGGAAGAAGGGAGATGTGGAGCCAAGCTCCTTGAGTGCATTCAGTTTGTAGAGGTTTTTGGCACCTTTTTATGCAAAAGGTGTCATGCAGAACAAAACTGAGCCCCCAAGCTTGCTCTTTGCTGCACAAGGAAGCGGAGAAGGAGCAGCTGACGCGCCCAAAAGAAACGACCCCGCACATCCATGGGGTGAACTGGACCTCAGGGCCAGGGACCTGCAGTCCCTGCTGGCTGCCAGGTGCTGGATGACCGGAAGATAGCCAACGTGGTCCCCATCTTTCAAAAAGGGAGGAGGGAGGACCCGGGCAACTATAGGCCCGTCAGTCTTACCTCAATCCTAGGGAAACTCTTTGAGAAGATCCTCAAGGAGCACATCTGTGATGGGCCGGCCCCAGGGATGATGCTCAAGGGCAACCAGCACGGTTTCATCAGGGGCAGGTCGTGTCAGACCAACCTGATTGCTTTTTAAGATTAGGTCACAAAGGCAATGGATGCAGGTGTCGCTGTGGACGTAGTCTTTCTAGACTTCAGCAAGGCCTTTGACACCGTCTCCCACCCCATCCTCATTAAAAAATTGGGCAACTGTGGCATTGATGCCTACACAGTCGGATGGATTGCAGATTGGCTCACGGGTCACACTCAGAGGGCGGTGGTGGATGGGTCATATTCGACCTGGGGGGAAGTGGGCAGCGGAGTCCCCCAGGGCTCGGTCCCTGAGCCTGCGCTGTTCAATCTCTTCATCAGCGATTTGGACGACAGGGTGAAAAGCAACCTGTTTAAATTTGCTGATGACACCAAAATTTGGGGTGACGTGAACACGCTAGTAGGGAGGGAAAGACTGCAGCAAGACCTGGATAGGTTACAGGGGTGGGCTGACATAAACAGGATGCGTTTCAACACTGACAAGTGCAGGGTGCCGCACATGGGCAGTAGTGACCAGCAGCACACTTATAGAATGGGAAACTCCCTTCTCGAGAGCACGGAGGCAGAAAGGGATCTCGGAGTCATTATTGACTCCAAGATGAACACGGGCCGACAATGCGAGGTCACGGCTGGCAAGGCCAACCGCACCTTGTCCTGCATCCACAGATGCATCTCGAGCAGGTCCAAAGAGGTGATCCTCCCCCTCTGTGCAGCACTGGTCAGGCCGCAGCTGAAGTACTGCGTCCAGTTCTGGGCGCCGCACTGCAGGAGGGATGGGGACAACGTGGAGAGGGTCCAGAGGAGCCCACTCGTATGATCAGTAGGCAGGCCCTACGAGGAGAGGTGATGGGACCTGAACCTGTTCAGCCTTCACAAGCGAAGGCTGAGGAGGGACCTGGTGATCATCTATAAACTCTCTAGGGGGGACCAGAAGGGTTTGGGAGAGACCTTGTTTCCCCGAGCGCCCCTTCCCCCCCCGCATAACAAGGAATAACGGCCACAAGTTGTTGGAGAGGAGGTTTAGATTAGACATCCGTAAGAATGACGTCAGAGCCAGGGCGGCTCGGATCGGGAGCCAACTTCCAAGGGAAGTGGTGCTGGCTCCTACCCTGGGGGGCTTTAAGAGGAGGCTTGATGCCTACCTAGCTGGAGTCATTTGAACCCGGTTTTTCTCCCGCCCAGGCGGGCGGTTGGACTTGAAGATCTCCAAGGTCCCTTCGACCCGACTTCTGTGATTCTGATTCCCACCTGGGCACGGCCCCCCTGGGATCACTCCAGCTGCTGCCCACCTCTGTCCTGAGCACGGCCCCGCACAGGTGGGCAGCAAACCTGCAGCTGCTGCTCCAGAGCAGCTGGCATCTCCGGCACAGGGAGGCTTGCATGCCTGGCATGGTGCTGTGTTGGGGGTGTCCAGTGATGAACCCTGGATTTCCCAAAGGATAGAAACCAGCTACAGAGTTGTTATGTATTTTCAAGCACCAACTGTGTAGTTGCTTGGATTTTTATAGCTGGGTGAACATTGTTATGGTGTGATCACGACTTTGCACACATGGCTGTTCTGTATTTATTGCACAGTTAACAGTTCATTGTATAACATACGTAAAGTGTGGCAGGGGCCTAAGTGCCCTTATGGGTCTGGGTTCAAAACAAAGGGCAGGAGAGGACTGGAGAGGCGCAACATGCCAGGAGGGGAAGGTAGCCATGTCTGCGATGGTGTGGAGGACCAAGAGCTGCTCGCGGGGCTGCTGGGAACAGCGGTGCTCAGATGCTTGCAGACATCAGGCATGGACAAGCCCTCTCACCTCCTGCAGCAGTATCCCATGGGCATGGGACTCGGGGAACAGGTGCAAGGCAATGTTGTCTCCCAGCGTCCCCCCCGCCGTGCTGCTGAGCCGAGGTGCAGGCCTGGGGACATTACAAGGGAGAAGGGAACACCTGCCCCCAGGAGCACATCTTGCCCCAACAAAAAGGCAATCAGGACTCATAGTAGAGATGATATCTTTTATTAGACCAACAAGGTTTTTGCAAAAAAAAAAAAAAAAAAAAAAATCTTTAATTGCAAACTTTTAGGAACAAACACCCTGTCTCAGGCATTGGAGAAAAGATTGGAAAAGCTCTCCTGGGTAGAAATGAAAGTTCACATTTCATAGGATTTCAAGAGGAGTCAGTAGGTGGAAAACTCCTCTGGGCAGTCGGTTCATAGCTGGTGTGGAGCCCCTCACCTCCTGCCAGGATCTGTGGTGATGCAAATTACCTTGAAACAACGGCAGGAGCAGGATCCCAGGTTTCAGCTGCTCACGGCTGCTTCCTGCTTGGGAAAATATGAAGAAGGCTGTCTGTGCCTGAAAGCTTGCAGTTAAAGACATTTTTTTGCAAAAATCTTGTTGGTCCTGATTGCCTACAAGTCCTGATTACCTTTTCCTCTAAACCAATACGGCTACAACCTGGATACTTGCCCCAACCGATGCACCCAGCTGGGAGGGGTTAGCCAGGGAGGAAGCTGGGGTGCTCAGGCTCCGGCTCCGATTCTTTTTCAGGGATTTGGCCTGGGGTTAGTCTGCCCATTGGTTGGTCACTTCTGCAGTGCCCTCCGTGGCAAACCCCCCATCACGTGGCGCTGGGAGGAGTCCTCCAGGAAAGGATGCTGCCAACAGCCTGGATCACCGCGCCTGCCCCCGGAAAGCACCTCCATCGCTTCACACCCGGGTATGTCCTGCACTGCTCTTCACGAATCGCTTTTACATCCGAGCGCTAAATCAGCCAGTGGCGTGTCTGGCACCAGGCACACGCGTGCACGCGTGGAAACGGGCCATGCTGAGAACGGCTCCAGACAACGTGCCGCCACCCCGCCAGGCAGTTATAACGCAGCATGCCCCTCGCAACGGCCTGGCAGTCAGGCTCCCTGCACACAGCTCCGCAAGGAAGGGCTGCTGGGTCCCTTCCCTCAAGACAAGGTGACTTCTCCCCCAGCTGGGCCAGGGCCCCAGGCAATGCCAGACCCACTGTCCGCTGGCCTAGCAAGCCAGCACCTCTAAATTATTGACTCCCATTTGCAGGCACTTGCATTTCTTTCCTCTTTTTTGCCAAGTCACTCCAATACCTCTGCAAACAAACCAGGAGAGACAACAGCGCAGGCCCCGGGGCGGCTCTAGTCTAGTCAGCTGTAATGCAATGCAACAAGGCATTTACCAGTCCCTTCCAGCAGCAACGCACCTGCTACCAGTGCCTGACCCAGGAGCGGAGCACGTTCACAGGGTAGTTTACCGGCATTGCCCCCACTGGGCTCTGCTGAGCTCTGGAGGGTTTCTTCTCCCTAGAAAGGGAGGAATATTGATGCAGACCCTACTGACATTTAGCCAACGTGGCATCTAAGCCTACTCACAGCAAATCAGGATGACCTGGGTTGGTCGCAGAAGTCTTCTCTACACTAGAGCTCCCAATGCTGCGAGCAGGGCTGCCGCTCCTGCAGCGGGATTTCAGAAAGAAATGTCAGCGCCGCACTGGGCCCATCAGCAGCGGGATAAATGGCCGATGCCAGCTTCTGAGAGCTCAGGTGCTTAAGGGAGAGTCCCACGTGCAAGTCCCAGATGAAACATCCTGGAGTGAGAAGGATGCCACGAGCCACTTGCGGAGCAGGGAAATTCGTCCCTGGCTGGGTTACTGCTTTGGTTCCCAGTTCCCTCTGGCTCTGCCCACTGTGAACACCTTTCCATCGGTGGTGCAAGATGCTGCATATGAGCACAGGCATGTCTTAGCTGGCCCACGAGCGAGCTTCGCCCCGGCACTGCCTTTGCTATGGGAAAGTCAGTGAGTCCTTGACTGCAACTGCTTTGGGACACCCTGAAAACAACAGGGTCCGTAGGAAGGGGCTCCAGCTGCCTTGCTCAGCTTGGGGTCTCCCAACTCCTCCATCCAGCTCAGCCCATGCCTCGTGGCTGCCTGGATCCAGAAAACCCGGAGACCCAGGAGGACTCTTTTGGAGGACTACGGAGAGCCACGTGCAGCTCCTTGGCACCATGGCATGGGAAGCAAGAGCCCTGATGTGGCCCTGCTGCAGCAGACAGCGGCTGCAACCCCTCATCTGTCCCACCAGCGAGAGCAGCCAGGCCAAAGCGGTCAGCCAGGATGGTGTCGATGCCTGGTGTCGAGCGTGGCTGAGGATGCGTCCCCGCACCAGGCGGGTCAGCCAGAGAGAAGAACCAAAAAACCCCCCGACCCGGCTGGAGTGGTTTGAGCCAGCAGTGCAACGCTGAGCCCGAGACGATGGGAATGCATTCCTAAAATAATAGATTACAAATGGGAGAGGAGATGGATGGGGGGGAAGGGTATTTGTCACGCCTGCTAAATGCATTCAAAAGGCAATAAACTGGGTTTCATGTGACATGCCGTTTTCCCCTGCTTCATATAAATCTCAATTTTCCCAAATACAAAAGGTGTAAGCAAGGCCCTGGGCCAAGCCACTTGCTCAGGACTAATATATATTTTTGCTTTTATAGCCTTTGCCCCAAGCACTCAATTCTATTTCCGGAGGGCTCCAGCAGAAGCTATTAGAGACAGTAACGTTATCATACAGCGTACACAGCGAAGTCCATCAGGTCACCCCCAGCCAAGGCTGGCAAGAGAAAGACGTCCACGTGCTCAGAGGAGGCTGAAAGCAAGTTATTTGCATGCTGAATATTTCTAATCATGGGATGCCGTCAAGAAGCTGAACATCTAGTGCGCTCCGCCACCCAGCGACCTTTCCAACAGACACGTCCCCTTAGCACAATACGAAGCACCTTGACAAAACAGTCAGTGGTGAACGTACCAAGAGGGACACGTGCAATGCTCTCCCCCCTAAATTTAGTCTGACTACTGAACATGCAAGTATTAAAAAGCCTCTAGCCAATGACCCTTGCATGCCCCGTCCCCCCACATTGTTCCCACACTTGCCATCTTACCGAGTCCCGGCTGCTTCGCTTCACTCGGGTCAGGTCACCAGATGCTAACACAGAAATGACAAACGTAAGCTTGCTATCGGCCTGCTCAAAGCAGCCCGGACTCGGCAAAGTTCGTGCCTCCTCTGGCTTCAGTGGGATTTCACCAGGACGTAGGACCTGGCTTAGTACCCCCCACTCCGAGCTCCCACCTGCATTGGTCAAAGGATGCTGCGTGGTGAGCTGGAGCACCCGGGCAGCTCAGAAAAAAGCCTGTTGTACAGCTGGTTTCACTGAACGTAGCCGAGAGCACGTGGGGTTAAGCGCCGCTTGCGTACTGCAGACAGGAGCGGGTGAGCCCGGAGAATCTGTATGGTTTTGAGGCTCTTATAACAAGCCGCTTTTAACTCCGGCCCCAAATGTACCAAGCCATTTACCCCAGAGATTAAAGGCCTCTAGCTATCATAAAGTGCTAGGCAGCCTGGCAAATGCCCGTGGAGGGAACAGAGCCAGGTGGCCTGCCGTTATTTCCATGGGCTATGCTCCAAGGGTGGAGTTTTCATCCGTGAGAGCAGGCCAGGGAAAGCCAAGGGCAAACTGCAAGTGATGCTCACCCTCCACCAGCTGTATAGCAGGCTGTTGAACTCACTGGTTTCTGTCTAAATCCTAGCAAGCTGGCGTCCGCATCACCAAACACGGTGTCTACGGCTCACTTACGCGGGTGCTTTGAACAAGCATCCAGACGCCCTTGAAAACCTGGCCCCGTGTGCTTGAAGCAGGTGTGCGAGTGGAGGGTGAGGAGAGGACAGAGGCAAGGATGCACCTGCATAACCTTGTGCAGCTCCTCCAGCAGCTCCTGCGACAGCCTGGACAGGCATTTGCTGGGGATGGGGGACACGGGCGTTCCTGTTCCCGCATGGCTCGGCTAAAGTTGGGACATGACTTTCGGTCTCGGGGGTGCCAAGGAGACCCTGCCCCAGGCTGTGGAGCAGTCCCTCCTCCTTCCCAGAAGCTCCTTGCAGAGGATCCCTGCCCGGCTGCCCTCCCTCGTGCCTGCCATTGCCGCGTGCTTGAACCGAGACTAATGCAGTGCAACGACCGTAAGGAGGGCTTGATCTTG